>NW_028245228.1:0-104842 GCF_964263255.1 Lissotriton vulgaris | reverse complement strand
CCAGCACTATCTCCAGAGGGCACGCCCCCATGCAAATGAGGGACTTCCTTTGCATCGACACCCACGCTGTATTACAGACACAGTCACAGAGGCAAAGAAGCTCTCAGGAGGCGCACTGAAGGTGAGCCATCTTAATAGTGCCGCACTGTCAGTGCACCCTTCCTGATGGCATCCCTCTGCATGGGGTAAAGGGAGTCCTTGGACCCCCCCAGACATCCCCTTCCAGGTGGCTGAAGTCATTCAGGGCACCCGCCTGCAAGGGGATCTCTCATCCTCTTTAAAAGGGCAGGCGGGTTACCGCCTGCTCTGTGAAAACACAGAGCGGCTTTAAAGCAGCCACTCTGTTTTTCACCTGAATGTGCTGCCCACAGGGCAGCATGACTTCACGGCGGCACATTCAGCATTATACGGTGCATCTTCATTGTTTGCGCTGGGTGCACCTTTCAAATGGTGCACCCGTCGGTAAACAATGAAAAAACACCTTTTGTGTAATATAGGCAATGGAACGCATTCAGTGTACTTATTCAAGGATAAAGATGTTTTGGGAAAATACAAAATATTACATAATAATTCCAGCTATGAGATAGAATGAAAAGATAGCATTTAAATTCATATATACCGATTTACTATTTTACAGCGGATGACTACATTCTAAAAGACAGTATCCCAACCTGTTATATTTGTTGTATTAAATCAGCACATTGTTCTGTTGACATGCAGACCCCAGTGTATATGTGCTATGAGTCATCAAACAATACCTCGGAATATGTTTTTCATTATTGACACATTTTACTTACCAGTAACCTCCTAGCATATGTTACCTAATGGGCAAGCCATGTAGGCCGAATATTACTAGTGGTCTCTAGCGCTCATTTTGCTACAGGACAGTGACAGTGCAAACATGACTACAGGACTAACGTGGACTGGCTAACGCAGTTTTAAAATCCATTTTCAATCTGTAAAACAATACCATTTCACAGGCATGATCCTTGATTTTAAAATTTAAATGTACTAGGAAAATCCAAAGCAGGCCTTAATATCGCTAAGGCAGGGCACTAGGCTTCAAAACAAAAAAAATAATAGCAAATCTAAAAGTCTTTGTATTGAATATTTTGTTTAGTGTTGCAAGGCAACAGGTCTCATAACTTAAGCCTGTGCTAAACTTTAACTAGATACAGCTTTCATTTTCACTTTCTGAGTAGATGAGGATTGTAAAATAATGGCATTACTAGCTATTTTAAACCCTAATAAATTGTGATATTAAATGCCATGTAAATAATAAAACATGGTGCCTTTATACAGTCTCCATGTCTCTTTCAAAAGACTTGGGAAGCCAACTTGCTTGAAATGCAAAATGTCATTTGGCAAGTTGATTCGACTTCTAAAGGAGGTGCAAATAATTTCACCAAGTGCAAAAAAATGTGAACTTGATGTGGGGATGTCTTTGTTGAATCACAGTATGGATCCTGGGCCAGGTCATGGAAAAATAATAAAATACAAGACACCTACTCAGTCACACATACATGATAGCTGACAACAGTCTTGCCAATTCCCTCTGTTGTAGTAGCCATTTGAACTTCTCTCACGAGAGGAAAAACGTTGTCCCAAAGCAGAAATACAATGACCACAGAGAAGGGGCTAGTAATTTCCCTGGCCACACCTTTAGGGTGGAGACAGGAGTTCTGTACGGAGGAAGAAATATTATGCCATCTTGGATTTTGGTAGAGCATGGTAGTGTGGTATTGTTTGATACAAACCAATGCAAAACAATGTCAAAGTATGTTTAGTTTTGCCCTGGGCAGATTACCTATATAATCCACATTTGTAAAGCGCACAATCACCCATAAGGGTCTTTAGGGACTGGGGGTCGTCGGGAAGATTAAGCAAGCTATTGCTCAGAGTCACATGGTGCTGGGCTAATCTGCCGCCAGTGCTGGCTATCGAACCATGATCCCCAGATTCTGTAGTCAGTCGCCCTAGCCGCGGTGCCACACCTCTCCCTATAATGTTCAGGAAATCTAACACACTGACAACATAGTGACAGCAAACAAATTGTATGTCCTCTGTACCTTCTGCAGAACTCTACAGGACCTGTGTAAGACTGAAGGTTGACTGCATCTGCTTCTGAAGCTGTGGATACAATCAGCAAGGACTTGATTTGCTTCCACTTGCATCTAGCACGGAAAAGTCTACTTCAGTGGCTAGTTGGCTATCCCCCTTTCAACTGCAGGAACACATAGGCTACTAGAAGCTCCACAGTATGCTAAACACAGCTGATTCAATAATTATTTATTTCAAGTTTGAAAATGTATTCGATTATGTACAATCTAAATATTATATTTGAAATAAAATGTAATAAAATCGACATGAAGCATATTTAAATGTTGTTTAATAAATCCAAAATTACTAAAACAATCTTTTCAGTCTTAAACCACAATAGCTTCAATGACACTTCTAAACAATCAATACTTAGCTTGATTTCATTGCTACATTGTTAGCATATTTTTTAAATAACTTTCTATTTAGCAATGTAAGTCCGATTTTATTTTATAGTTTGAACGTACCTATACATATGCAATATTTACTACAATGGTTTCTCATGCATTTAATTTAATATTATACAAAATCACATATATATATCCAGCTCCGTTCTACGCCAAGAGCGGGGCACTCGTGGGCGGGTGCCGTCTTTGCGGTGGCTTACAGCAAACAATAACAGGCTAAAATTGCTGCCAGAAACTGAAGCTCTGTGTGTGCCGTTTTTCCTTCCATATGGATACGGAGGGATTTGGAGCCTGATATATATATATCATGTGATCAAGCTTCAGAGGGAAGTGAAACGCGTCATGGCAGATGCGCTGGGCACAATAAAGACACTTTAATACTTGCACCAGCAAATTTTGGGTCTACTCTTCATCATTATTGCTTAAGAAAAGCCTGTGAGTGGTGGTGACGACTTTTCATATATATATATTACCTACTGGCGGTCGACAGTAGGTAGTTATAGTTAGGATCTACTTTCCATAGGAAATCCGCAACATTCTATTGGGAATAACTTTGGCGCCGGTGGACGAATCTTCGTGAACTTCTCAAAGTAGGTGGCCCACTCCGCTCCGCTCCTTCCCTGAAAATGTGGGGGGGATTCGTCAAGCGGGGGCCGAGATAAAAGGGGGTCCCAAAACGTGTTTTCTCCATGTTAATTTCCATAGGGCGGTCAAACTCACTTTTAGCCCGAACGGCTGAATGGATTTCCACCAAACTTGGCAAAATTGTAGGGACTGGTAGCCCGATGTGCCTTTGCTATGTCTCAAGATATGTGCTCCAGTGGATTTTGAGTAATTTAGGTTAAAAAAAATATATATATCTATGGCCGCGCCCCGGTACGCGCACCGGGGAGAGCAGCGGGCGCGACAGGCGAGGTGCGCACGGAAAGCTGATTGGCTCTCGGGTGTCTGTAAACATTTGAAACAGTCCGGAGCGGCCGCCATCTTGTGTCTCGATAGGATAGAGACGCAAGAGGGGCCAAAAACAAAGGGGGAAATAACTAAAAGGGGGCAGGGTAGACCCCCCTGACCCCCTATGTTTGATGTGGGGGACATAAAAGGGCCCCGGCGCTGAAAACAAAAACAAACAAAAAACGATTTTCGCGGGGGGAGCGACCGGTACGTGCCCCGGTAGTACCGGGAAGCGTACCGTGGAGAAAAAAGCATGACAGAGTTTTCCTAAAAAGTCGCTTTTTTTATACATTAGAGGTAGTTCTAAAAAGAACTGTTGTTTTTATTCTTTTTGTTGTTTTATATTTTTTTATTGTTTTTTTGAACATTTTTTACTTTTTTTGAGTTTTCTGAACATTTTTTTTGGTATTTTTTAAGGGGAGAAACAAAAAACAGGGAATTCTAAAGGGCTCTACAGGAGCAAAAAAAAAGCAGAAAAAATTAATGTTTCCTTGGGCACTTGTCGTTATCCCAAGCACGGTTAATAAGTGTGATGCATTTCTCTCCATAGCATATTGTTTGTTAACAAAAAATACAAACCATTTTAAAATTGGAAAACTTTGTTTGTATGGTGGAGCACATCTCCCTAACTTCCGGTCCTGATGGGGTGGAAACATTAGTTTGGGAGGTGCTGGCAGAAGATTGGACAGGGTTTCTGGCCAGTTCCCTGACCTCTGCCATAGCATAGTTATTTGGATGCTTTCGTTGCATATGTCTGATCATGGTGTGGTTGCCAAAGGAGTATTTTTTGTTGGGATTCCCCCTTGACAGCTCCTGATGACATATTAAGCAGGTTGCCTTAGGCGCATTTATTTTTTTTTTGTCGTTGGGGATTAAAAAAACTGCCAGATGATGTGCTCTGTAGGTTCGTAGGTAATATTGTCCTCTCGGACGAATCTCCTCCCCTCTTCCTCCTCATCCTCCTCCTCTTCTTGATCTCCACCACTGTGAAGTTGTGGTGGTCCTTGTGGTGATGGTGGTGGTGGTGGTCCAGAAGATCCAGCAGCTGCAGCTAATGTAGCCATTTTCTACTGAAATAACTGCAGGTCTACCTCTCTCAAAGCACAAAGGTAGAATGAGGAAAAAAGGTGGGGTTTTTCATCAATTGGAAAAGAAAACTGTTCTGAACCAATGAAAAGTGTTATTTTTAGGTCACATGACCTGGCCTTACATCATTAGGAAACCAAAAGTGAAATGAACCAATAAAAAGTTTTATTTTCAGGTCACATGACCCGACGCGCTTACGCTACGCACCCCGGGCTGCGCCCCGGAGCGCGCACGGGGGCGCGTAGCATAAGCGCGTCAGGACGTTGCACGATCGTATGCGCTTGCGTGCTCCCAGGTGCGCTTACGCAGTGCGTCATATGATGCATCACGCGGTTACGCGAAACGTCACAATGTTGTTTTCGTACGCGAGAATAGTGCTAACGGGACGCTCACCGGTACGCGCCCCAGTGCGCGCCAAAGCACATCGCTTACCCGTGCGTTCACCGGTACGCACCCCGGAAGCAATATAAGGCCTGAAACCTATGTTTTTTTTAATTGAATATATATATATATATATATATATATATATATATATCCAAGAAAGTACCGTCATTAGTCGTTCACATGACAGAGAGTCGAGGCTCCGTTCAGCTTTGTTTAAGTGCTTTTAATCGGCAACAACACCCAACGCGTTTCGCAGCCTTCGCCGCTTTTTCACGAGTGACAGGTTGTGTTCATTTGTTAAAGATATATACAAAAACAAAACGGAAGCTTAATCATGTGACTCATTCATGTGACTTTTTGGAAGTGAAAACATACTCTCTTGCTCGATATTACATCATATCTCTTTTCCACATGTTGCATTATATTGCAAAATAAATCTCCTTAACTGATAGTTAAACATTTCCGAGTATTTAAATTTTAGTCGGGAAAGATCACGTGCACACACGCATAAGGACTACCAATCCCACAATGCATTTAGTGTTTGGCAGAATTATGTGGTCAACAAAACATCACAGCATTTCAATATAACGCATTAGTAATCTGAATTACGACATTCAATGTGCTGTTCATCCTGGCCGATTGCTGGCATTGGCCTCTCAGGGTATTTAAATATTTAAATAATAGTCGGGAAAATCGCGTCCTTCCGTACATAGCGATCTGCTTTTCCCACAGTTCATTATTCATTTGGCAGATTTATATGGTCAACAGGCACATCCATTACAATATCATGCATTGGTGATCTGAATTAATTCATTCAGGCCGATTGCTGGCATTGACATCCCACTGACATAACGCCCCAGTGGGCTATTGTGACCATTTCGTTTTAAACAATTAGTTAATGGCTCTCTGCCTTTTACACACAGTTCACTTAGGTGTAAATTATTCTGACAAAGTCTTCTCCAGACACATTGTGCCCGAGTGGGCTTAATCGTTCAAAGTTCAGTCCAATGTAATTCAATACTTTGCTGCTTATCTCATGTTTGTGCTTATAAAACACCCTTGATCATATTTCCCTTGTGACTTTCATTCATTTCACAAGGGAAAAACAGTCCGGAGTGGCCGCCATCTTGTCTCTCGGTAGGATCGAGAGACAAGAGGAGGCCAAAACGAAGGGGGAAATGACCATAAGGGGGCATAGTAGATCCTCCCATACCCCCTAGGTTTGATGTGGAGGCTTTAAAAGGGCCCCGCGGGGCAATTTTTTTTTTTTAAAAATCGTTTTTTTTGCGTTATCAATAGTGTTGTCCGTATTCCCAGTCAGTACCCTTCCCCGCCCGCCATGTGCACAATAGGAGTTGCAAGTCTCTCCCATACTGGCGCCATTTTGGTCGAGGTCAGGCAGGTTCAGAGTATAGTTCAATGTCTCCAATAAGTAGCAGCAGGACCAGAATCCCTTTCGGCAGTTCTGGCTTCGTCATTACGAGCACTAGAAAACAAGACATTTTGGGCAGTATCACCCTTGAGGCAACCCTTTATTGTACAAGATGGTGTCTTTCAAAAGCCAGGGGTATAGGAGTATGTAACAAGCGAGCCATTTAATTGAAAAAACTAAACGTGACAAACAGTTGTAGGATCAGTGAAGGTTGATTTTTTAATTGAAAGTATAACAGGATCAGTTACAATAAAATCCTTCATACGCACACCATGGGCGAGTATCATGGGTAACATTACTTCGAAGCTTTATTAATACAATAATCAATAATGAAAAATCGACATCAATAGGGTTGTGCGTATTCCCAGTCAGTACCCTTCCCCGCCCGCCATGTGCACAAAGACCGCATACATCCCCCATAACGTCAAGGCTAAGTAACTAGAACGTCATAAGGAGTTGCAAGTCGCTCCCATACTGGCGCCATTTTGGTCGAGGCCAGGCAGGTTCAGAGTATAGTTCAATGTCTCCAGTAAGTAGCGGCAGGACCAGAATCCTTTTCGGCAGTTCTGGCTTCGTCATTACGAGCACTAGAAAACAAGACATTCTGGGCAATACCACCCTTGACGCAGCCCTTTATTGTACAAGATGGTGTCTTTCAAAAGCCAGGGGTATAGGAGTATGTAACAAGCGAGCCATTTAATTGAAAAAACTAAACGTGACAAACGGTTGTAGGATCAGTGAAGGTTGATTTTTTAATTGAAAGTATAACAGGATCAGTTACAATAAAATCGTCTATACGCACACCATGGGCGAGTAGCATGGGTAACATTACTTCGAAGCTTTATTATTACAATATTCAATAATGAAAAATCGACATCAATAGGGTTGTCCCTATTCCCAGGCAGTACCCTTCCCCGCCCGCCATGTGCACAAAGACCGCATACATCCCCCATAACATCAAGGCTAAGTAACTAGAACGTCATAAGGAGTTGCAAGTCGCTCCCATACTGGCGCCATTTTGGTCGAGGCCCGGCAGGTTCAGAGTATAGTTCAATGTCTCCAGTAAGTAGCGGCAGGACCAGAATCCTTTTCGGCAGTTCTGGCTTCGTCATTACGAGCACTAGAAAACAAGACATTCTGGGCAATACCACCCTTGACGCAGCCTTTTATGCTACAAGATGGTGTCTTCCATTCAGAAAATATTGTTGGCAGCATTTTGAAAGGAAAGATAAACGGCTGTTCTCCTAGTGAGTCTCACATTGTTACATTTATGAAGAATGTTGAAGAGTAGTATGTTGAAAATATGAAGCCATCGTTCTACAAACTCTCAACCAGCCTTGGATGGAAAAATCCTGAAGAATGTACAAACTGAAAACCAGTTTTTGTTTGCATAGCATCAGCAGCAACACTTGAGTCAGCTTTGTGTGAAGCCGCCATCTTGATCCAATCAATACCGTCCCCTTGCACACATTCAGGGACCAGGCCGCAGGACGTGTCTTCAGGTCAAACGGATTGTGGGACAAGGTCCAGAATGGAAGAGTCACCAAAAGGCAAAAAGTTCCGCCGGACCCCGGGAGCCGGCCGCCTATGTCGGGGGCGATCTTAGGCCACACTAGGGCAACAAGACTTGGGGAGGGGGCAGGAGCCAAGCGCCCCCTCCCAGTCCGCGCCACCACACCGCCTCTCGGGGGCCTCTGTCAAGCGGTTCAGGGAGGCACCGCATCACATTGCTTTCCAATGCAGTCAGGTCCTCAAACAGCCCCCACTTACACTCACCTATGAAAATCTTACTATTGATGCTTGACTGAGGCCAAGGAGATCAGAGCGCATGTCTGTGTAAGGTGATGTACCTCTGGGGAGACAAGGTCCAGAATGGAAGAGTCGCTGTATCGCAAGAGTGGGTGAAATTTAGCCGGATGGTGGGTGAGACGCTGTAATAGCAAGAGCAGGCGCAACTCAGCTGGCCGAGAGAGACTTGGGGAGGGGGCAGGAGCCAAGCGCCCCCTCCCAGTCCGCGCCACCACACCGCCCCTGGGGGGCCTCCGTCAAGCGGTTCAGGGAGGAACCGCAGGCAGCCGTTCTTCAGATCAGTGGCTCTCACCGGCAAGGCTCCCCTCCTTTAGCAGCGATCGTTGGCGCTGTGGTTGCGGCCGGAGGCCCCGTCTAGTCAACGCCCCGGCCTCTCCATGTCGTAGGCTGCAAGAGTGGTCGCAACTCAGCTGGCCGAGCGAGACTTGGGGAGGGGGCAGGAGCCAAGCGCCCCCTCCCAGTCCGCGGCACTACACCGCCCCTTGGGGGCCTCCGTCAAGCGGCTCAGTGAGGCACCGCAGGCAGCGGTTCTTCAGATCACAACAGAGTCTCATGCTCGATCGATTGAGCTGGCCGAATCAGGCAACAAGAAGGTGTGGGGGGGGCACCTTTTGCTCAACCATCACATGAGGAGGTGGTACTCTCTTCCTAGGAGGTGGTGGTCGTGGTGGGGATGCACCAGCTGAAGCTACAACACTTGCTATTGCTAAGTGATGAAAAAAGGTCTTCCTCTCACAAAGATGAAAGTCAGAGTGAGGAAACAAGGAGGGGTTTTCATCATTTGGGACAAACAATAGTTCTCAACCAATGAAAAGTGTTATTTTTAGGTCACATGACCTAGCCTTACATCATTAGGAACCCAAAAGTGAAATGAACCAATGAAAAGTTTTATCAACAAGTCACATGACCTGTTATGCTTACGTTACGCGCTCCGCGCCGTGCCCCGGATCGCTTCCGGGTAGCTGCTTTTCGCGCCTCGCGCACCTGAGCACTTCCGAGTGCGCTAACGCGGCGCGTCATATGACAGAAGGGACAGGCAACAAGAACCATCAGTCAAAGAGGGGAGGGCAAGTTCTTCTCTAACGGGTCACGTTGGGGCTCCACCGGAACTGATCGAATTGGTAGTCTACAGTGTTTCTGAATGTTTCAGACTGAAGCTGGCGTCAGCATGAGAGCATTCCGTGGCTACGTCTTGGCCTTTCCGCGAGCAATCATGGCAGTTGCTCCCCACCGGAAGTCTGCGGGAGTCGGGTGCCCCGGTGACTCTTGTAGAATCTTCAAGGCTGAGGGGACGCTTTTGGGAATGGGGCCCATGCCCTAGCAGTCAAGCGTCCGAGTTCCAGGGTTGCCCAGAGCCATCCTTGCAGGCCAGGCCCAAGTCTGTGGAGCCGACTGCCATTTCCTGAGCTCCGTGGCAGCCGCCTCTCGCTGTACTGCAAGAGTGGGTGTAATTCATCCGGATGGCGGGTGAGACGCTGTAATAACAAGAGCAGGCGCAATTCAGCTGGCCGAGCGAGGCCCTGTGCCGCAGGAGCGGGCGCAACTCAGGTGGCTGAGTGAAGCGCTGGGGTGTAGCTGAGAAACCTCCACCTGGGGAGGCTCGTTCGTGCTGCCTCTCCCTTCCAGTGCACCCCACGCCGTCAAGCGTCCGAGTTCCAGGGTTGCCTAGAGCCATCCTTGCAGGCCAGGCCCAAGTCTGTGGAGCCGACCGCCATTTCCTGAGCCCGTGGCAGCCGCCTGTCGCTGTACTGTATGAGTGGGTGTAATTCATCCGGATGGCGGGTGAGACGCTGCAATAACAAGAGCAGGCGCAATTCAGCTGGCCGAGCGAGGCCCTGTGCCGCAGGAGCAGGCGCAACTCAGGTGGCTGAGTGAAGCGCTGGGGTGTAGCTGAGAAACCTCCACCTGGGGAGGTGGGGGAGGCTCGTTCGCGTCGCCTCTCCCTTCCAGTGCACCCCACGCCGTCTCCTGGCGCAGGTATATGTAATGGTTGGACCAGGGCACCGCAGGACGTGTCTTCAGGTCAAACGGATTGTGGGACAAGGTCCAGAATGGAAGAGTCACCAAAAGGCAACAAGTTCCGCCTGACCCCGGGAGCCGACCGCCTATGTCGGGGGCGATCTCAGGCCACACCAGGGCAACAAGACTTGGGGAGGGGGCAGGAGTCAAGCGCCCCCTCCGAGTCCGCGCCACCACACCGCCCCTCGGGGGCCTCCGTCAAGCGGCTCAGGGAAGCATCGCAGGCAGCGGTTCTTCAGATCAGTGGCTGTTAGCAGCGATCGTTGGCGCTGTGGTTGCGGCCGGAGGCCCCGCCTAGTCAACACCCCGGCCTCTCCATCTCGTAGGCCGCAGAGTAGTCGGGGAGAAATCCCGGGAACGGCGGCATGCATTTGGATCGATGTTGCAGCAGGCTGCCATGTAAATAGTTATTTAATAAAACGTTTTACCCTGTTACTTTGCTGGTGTGTTGTATATATTTATAATATTTGCATAGGGTTTGTCGTTGTTTTGGGCGGGGTGGGCAGCGGAGCCGAGCTGTCTTGCAGCCATCATGGCGTCGAGCTCAGTTCCTCTCACTAGTTTCATATTTCTCATGAGGGGTTGTTCCTAATGTTTCTATTTTAGCGAGGTCAAAAAGAGATCCCATTAGTGGCCTACTGATTTTGCTTGATTCCTTTTGTTGTTTCTAACGATTTTTCACTATCTGCAAAGACTAAACAGAGTATTGCGACTCTGTGCTTGTTTGTAAATAGAGAATGAACCAAAGAGAACCAATTCTAAAACAGTAAATGCTTGGATAACAATCAATCAAATGGAGAGGGAAGCAGGCACAATGGATTACAACGGGGGCAAAGGCCTGCGTTACCTACCCTTCACTATCTGCAAAGAGAGAATACTCCTAAAAGAAAAGAGGGGGGGATGGAGGCGGGGGTGGCAGCGTTCAAAGCACATCAGCGTGCATAGACACGAAAATGTTTTTACCTACCACGTACTTGACATTTTAAAGCTTTTGATATTTGCTATTAAAAAACCATTGAAATTCACTGAAAAAACCATAGGTTATAGACCATATATAGTTAGGAATTAGCATTTACAAAACCTTATTTTACTCACACAAAACCATTGAAATTCCATATATAGTTAGTTGCACTAACTATATATCGTGCACCCGCAATCCACTGCTGATGATTTCACATATTACATCGTTCATGACATGGTCAGTGACATCACTGATGACATCACTGATGACAACTCAAATGACATGACTCATGTGTCTCGGTAAAATCGAGACATAAGAGGTGGAAAAATCAAAGCGGGAAATGACCATAAGGGGGCAGGGATAGACCCCCCCTGACCCCCTAGGTTTGATGTGGCGGCCATAAAAGGGCCCACCGGGGAGCGGACCGGGGAGCGTCCCATGGGGAAAAATGAATATTAGAGTTTTTTAAAAATGTAGCCTTTTTTTTATAAATTGGAGGTAGTTCTAAAAAGAACTGTTTTTTTTCTTCTTTTTGTTGTTTTATATTGTTTTTTTTTTTTTGAACATTTTGTACTTTTTTGGGGTTTTCTGAACAGTTTTATATTTTTTTGTATTTTTCATGGGGCGAAAAGAAAAAATAGGGAATTGAAAATGGCTCAACTGGAGCAAAAAAAAAAGAAAAGAAATAATTAGGGTTTATTGGGGCATTTGTGGTTGTCCCCAGCAAGGACGATGAGCTTTACGCTCTGTTCTCCGTAGGAGATGGTCTTCCCACAATATTTACAGATAATTCGGAAATCTGCAAATCGTGGCTGAATGCAAGGCATCGTCTCACTTTCCTCTGGTGTCGACGGAGTGGGTTGCTTCCTTTTTGAGGTGGTGCTTGTGGATTGGGGAGGGTTACTGGCCAGTTCCCTCATTTCTGCAGCAGAATAATTTATTGGATGTTTGCGCTGCATGTGGCATATCATCGTGTTGTTTCCAAATGAATATTTCTTATTTGGGTTTCCCCTGGAAAGTTCCACGCCACAGATTTTGCAAGTCACCTTGGCTGCATTTACTTTTTTCTTCCCCTGTGGGATCGAAAAAAACTCCCATATAATGTGTGGTCTTGGCTTTTATGGGGTATTTTGTTCTTCAAGCCATCTTCTCCTCCCCTCTTCCTCGTCCTCCTCCTCTTCCTCCTCTTGTTGACCACCAATGATATCTTGTGGTGGTCCTCTTGGTGGTTGTGGTGGTGGTGGTGGTGCAGATGCACCAGCTGCTGCTGCTACAGAAGCCATTATAAAGATCAAAAAGGTACAGAGAGGTACAAACAGGACTTCCTAAGTCAAAGGACAAAGTCAGAATAAGGAAAAACGGTGGGGTCTTTCATCCTTTTGAAAAAAAAAAATTATTGAACCAATGAAAAGTGTTATTTTCAGGTCACATGACCAGGGGCTTCATCGTTAGGAAACTAAAACTGTTATGAACCAATGAAAAGTGTTATTTTCAGGTCACATGACCCAACGCGCTTACGCTACGTGCCCCGGGGCGCGGCCAGGGGCGCGTCGCGTAAGCGCATCGGACGCCTACGTTGCGCAATCATATTCGCTCGAGTGCTTCCGGGTGCGTTTACGCCGTGCGTAACACGCCGTTGTGGCTACGCGATACGTCACAATCATGTTTTCGTTCGCGATATTGGCGCTTACGGGACGCTCCCCGGTGCGTGCCCCGGGGCGCTTCATAAAACTACGCTTTCCGGGGCGCTCACCGGGGCACACACCGGGAGCGCTCCAAGGCACATATACAGGTGGGCGGGGAGTGGCAGCTCAACAGAATGCTCGGAGTAGATAGGAGTGGCAGGTCCATGGAATATGGCGGGCAAAAAGGATGGGGCAGGGGCATGCACTCGGGCATCAGAGGGCAGGGGGAAGGAGAATAGGGGCAGCAAGCTAAGGACAGAGGTTAAGCAGGAGGTCAGCGATGGGGCATCAAACTTGGCAATGGAGGGCAGGAGGAGTGGACTGGTGCACCATACTAAATGGAGGGCAGTGGCGGCACATCAGACCAGGCATAGCAGGAGGGAGGAGCCTAGTCCATAGATTTAGAAAACAGAGGATAGGGAGGAGGTGGATGGGGCAGCAAACTGTTCAGAGAAGGCAGGACGGCCAGTGGCAGAACAACGGCCACACAGGGCTGTAATAAGGGAGCAGTGCCATGGACTTGGACAATGGATGGCGAGGAGGAGAAAAGGCAGGAGCAACAAGCTTGGGTGGGGGCAGCACAATGCCAGGCCCTGCTTCCAACCCCCCACCATCCATTGTGATATGCATCTTACTTAACATTAAGAAAAACTAGAAATGTGTTGAAAAAAACATAGATTACAGGGACGGTATAGTTAGACTCAGATTTCATTCATACACAACCAGTGAATTTCAGCAGTTATAGTTACCTGAGCTAACTATGACTTAGGCCCCCGCAATGTACTGCTAATGACCTCAGACATTACATCATTCATGACATGGTCAGTTGCATCACTCATGACCTCACTCATGACATCTCAAATGAGCTGTGAATGGAATGGAACTATAATCGCTAGAACTTTATTTAGGGATAGTGTGTGTATATTAACACCCCTTTTTTTCTTTTCTTTCATGTAATAACCATTATGATACGCAACGTCCCAGATTAATATGGCCGATGGCCTTTCACTTTAAAGTAATGTGTAATCCATTGTGTATGTTAATGTTTGCAATCCTAAGTATGTTAATTATGAATAAGTCACGTTGACGAACATACAGGTATGGCGGTCATGGGGCAAGATATGCTAAAATGAAATTGTGTGCATATTAACACTTGTTTTCTTTTCTTTATTGTATCAATTCCTGAATTTTTACATTTCGATCATGCCAATATGGCCACCAGCTTTTTGGATCAAAGTGATATGTAGTCCTTGGTTAATGTTGGCAACTTTAGGCATGTGTACATTCAAATAAGCATGACCCCGTACACTACTCAAACAGCATTACACTACCCTAAACTTTAAATCTACCCCAGCACAACCTCCTACACTACCCAAACACCACTGCAATACCCTAGAACACTACCCCAGCAAGATCCCCTACAGTTGAGAAACAACACTGCACTACTCTAAATTCAAAATCTATACTGTTGCAAAACCATAGTGACTGTTTATGTACTGTATAGTAATCTATTTACTAAAGTAAAAGTGAACCAATTATAATTTCACTCAGTGTCTTTCCTTATAGTATTGTGATAATTTAGTAAATATGCATGTACTCATACAGTGCTTCAGGTTTTAGTGTTATAGAGTGCTTCAAACTGCTATGTACTATGTATGTAGTGCTCTTATCACCTTCACAGTTGTGCTTCAGGCCTACAATTTTTTACTCAGAATGTATATGGAATGTGTTTGTATAGTAAAGAAAAAGTATAATATATATAATATATAAAGTTATTAATAAATATTTATTTATATTTATTTTTTGCAGATTCTGTTTATCATCATTAAAATAAAGTAATTATGCCGCGGAAAGAAAGAAGAAGAAAATGTCAGAAAAAGGATACTTACTTGAAAAAACTCAACCACCAGTATTGGAAGAGCAACATAATGTGGCTAAAAAGAGAAAAAATTCTGGTAAGACCACAAAGAACTTTATTTTAAATATACCAGATCGAAGAAAAAAACTGCAAATGTAGAAAGCACTGAAAATGTTCCAAGCTCAAAAAAAATGTAAAGAATATGAAAGGAAAAAAAGCCAATATACATACAAAGGATACAACATATAGTAAAAGAAGAGAAAATCAATATAAAGAAATCCGCAAAAAATATTTTACAACAGAGTAGTCCATAATTTACTAAAACATATAAAGAAATGTAGAAAGAGAACACCATTTTATAAAAAGAAGAAACATATCGAATCCATTGTTGAGAAGGCTTTTGAAGTGAAGAGGAAACTATTTATTTTAGTATTAAAGAGAATTCGATCTCTAGATAAACCAATCCATTTAATGAAGGCCAAAAGTAAGAGGAAAAGAGTAATTAACAAAATAAATAGTTGTGATATTTTCTTAGGGCAATGGAAACACAGTTCAAGTTCTGAGCTTTTTTTTAATGAAGAGAGTTATTTACAGAGCAATGATGTGTTGCATGCAGTTGACACTAGTGGTCGAGCTTATGAGGTTAGACATGGCTGTCCCATTGATAAAGAGCAAATGGTTCCTAGAAATGCAGAAGAAGTGGTAGCTGATGAAGTTCTAGGCAGACATCCTAAAGCCCCAGTGTACACTTGGGATTGTAGTAGTAGTTGTAGTGTACGACAAGAATCTATTGATAAATTATGCAATTTCTTACAAGTATATTGTAAAAAAGTGTTAAACAAAAGATTAAGGTGTTGCATGGACTAGACCCTTGCAGAGTGAGAAAACATACTGGTTTGCATGGTCATTGTCTGGCTTTTTTTCTAGGAAAGTATGTCAAAGTCTTTTTCACCATTTCAGAATGTTGGCAGTACATCATTCTCAAATGCGGAAGTTAGTGAGAAGATTGTATTATGCAAAAAGTCCAGCACTAAAGTTAAATGAGTTAAACAGTGCTCTTTTGCATGGGTCAGTATCACATGTGAAAAAGGTTTGTGATGATATGGAGTTTTGTTACTTTGGTCCTGAAGAAGAGAGTGAAGAAACTCAGATATTAATAGAAGAAAATGTTGTAGAGAATGTTGAACATAGTTGTACAAAACATTTTGAAAGTGAAATTATAAAGTTTAAGGTGATTTCAGGTGAATGGCCAAAATTTTTTTTATATTTGTTGTCGCCAAACTCACTACAAAAATCAGACTAGGAGTGTTGATCTGTATTAAAAAAGTGAAAAAGAAAATAATGATAAGTGGAAAGAATGTGTAACTTATTTGTTGGTAGAGAATTGTTTTGATTTGGGTTCTGATCAGCGTATTTGTAAATATTGTTATAACAAACTAGATGAGAATAAAATGCCCGCTAGAGATGTTCATAATAATCTGGAGTTGGTTCCTATTCCTCCAGAACAGATAGATTTAAACACCTATGAGTCTATTCTCATTCAATATGTGCACCTGTTTTAAACACCTATGAGTCTATTCTCACTCAATATGTGCACCTGTTTCAGGCTATTTTTCACATGGAGCCTAAAACAGGTAAATTACCTCCTTCAGATTTACAAATAGGATAAAAAGGTAGAGTTGTGTATTTACCGTTAGATTTAAAGAAAAATATTGAAACTATTAGTGTAGAGAGTGTAGAAAGTGAACCACTAGTTATTTTTGTTAATGGTGTGCCGACTAAGAACTAGGCATGGGCGGTAAATTCCGTTCCGCGAATTAGCGGGATTTGAGGAATTTGACGTTCCGCGGAGAACGCGAAATTACCCAAAATTCTGCATTCCACAACTTTGCGAAATTTTTTGCTTGTTTGCGTTCTCAAATGCATGCTCATGAGATATTTCCCCCCGAGCACGCAAACAGCAATTGAGAACATGAACAAAACATTGCGAACAAGCAATCCCACGAGTTCGCGGAATTTCTGTGTGTTCGCTGAGATTTTTTATCGTTTCACAGAGCTTTGCGTAAGGCAATTACGCAAATTCTGCCCACCCCTACTAAGAATAAGAAAATCTGGCAGGAGTTAGTGGATGTTAGGAAAGTGCAAAAGGCAACAATGTATTTGATTAAAAAAATACATATTATAAGAATGTTTATATGGGAGAAGAAGATATAGTTTAAGCAGAAGATACTGAAATGTCAGGTGGACAAATTGAAAAAGTGGATATGTTAAGATGTGAAGAAATCTATGAACATTACAGTGGGCATCCACTTCATTCAAAAGAAGTGATGGGGAATGCTATTGATTTGTTCCAAATAAAAAAAATTGAAGGGAAGTCCCATGAGTGTATGGGAAGAGAGCTTGGAAGCTCGTTGTTTTCCACAGTTGTTCCCAACTGGAAAAGGAGGCGATATGATGAACGTCCTGTGCAGATTCCTGCATCTGAATATCAGACAACAAGATTATATGCAGAAGATCCAAGATTTAGACAATGTATTCCTTATATATTTTATCTTTTGTTTGAGAGCAACTTGTCTGGACTTTCTTATGCAGTCAATCACATTTTGAAAACTGGAATTTTATGGATAGTGTGCACCAGAGAGATGATCATCTAGAATCTCAGCTCATTAATTTGATAGTATGTCAGCGTGGGACTAATGAATATGGGGCGGGAGAGTCCCTACAGATCGTCGCCCCGACCTGCCACATCCAGGAGGCTGATCCTCTTACACCCTATTTGATGCATTCTGGGACAGGTAGTTCCGGCTCCAAGTTGCCGCCCCTGCAAGGTGAAAACACTGAGGGGGGCTCAGAATTGAGCAGCACAAGGAACTGTGTGAAAAAAGAGGGGGAAGAACTTAACGGTATATCAGCTGCCTCAAAAACAGATTGGGGGAACACGGTGCCTACAACCAGCATGGCGATCATGCAGATTACCTCCTTAGGTGAGATGGAAGACAGAAATAAAGATGCAAGTTATTCTGAGTGCCTGCGCTGAAACAGTAGCAATGAATGTAAAGATTGAGGCAGTATCCCCTCAGATATTATCAGGTCAATCAAACATGACTGCACTGGCTTACCTAAATATGGGAATCGTGGAGCTCCAAGCTGGCAATATGAGCACCATTTCTTGCGAACAGGAGGATCATGGAACAATCTCGATTTGGGCAAGAGCTCTCATGCTCTCCCCGGATGCGGACAAATTCTTTTCATTGAATGATGAAATGGATACAACACAGACTAGCGAACAGGAAACGTCGCAGGAGAGTATTTCAGGAGAAGAATCTCCAGTCACACAGAAGAAGCATCATAGTCAATCTGTGACTTCCTCTAGAAGGCGGGCCAGGACCAACAGCAGTTCTTCAGACTCAGCCAGCAGACAACTGGAATGGGACTATTCTGCATCAACATTGTCTTCCTGTAATAGTAATAGCCCCGAAGAAGAGGCTGCAGATGTGGGTGCAGGCGGAGCCAACAGGGCGGGTAGTACCCCTCCTATGCCAACTTTGGAGTTATTGTACGTGACCCTTAAACAAATGCAGGGGGAGGCAGGCATGAAAGTAAAAGGTCACAACTGGCAACTAAGAAACTCCAGGGTCCCATTAGGAAAACAAATAAGCTTTGTTCTGATATGGCTGATCAAATTACCCATGTAGAAGAGGGAACAGTTGTGGTTGAGGAAGAGGTTGAGAAGCTACAGGTCTTTAAGACTGCACATGAGAAACAATCATCCGATATAGACTGGAAGCTCGAGGATTTCGAGAATCGGCAGTGCTGCAACAATGTCCATCTTCTCGGCTTGGAGGAGAACGTGGAGGGGGAGAACATCTTGGCTTCTGTTGTGAAGCTACTGAAGGGTGCTTTCCCAGACTTGGCCCACTGGAATTGGGAGATAGAAATACAACGAGCACATTGCTTCCCAATGTTTAAGAGAACGCAGTAAAAAAAGCAAGAGGGGTGACCTAGAGCTATTTTGATTTTTGTGAGCAATTTTTTGCTAAGGCAGGCAATCATAGACTGTGCCAGACCTGACTCTTAAAGAACTTATGAGTGACATACCTACTTCGCTCAACCGGATTTTTGCCACACAACTGTCGAGCGGAGATGGAGGTTAGGTCACATGATTACTCCTTTTCAGGCTGTGGGCTGCAAAGCTTTTTTGCTCTTTCCATGGTCGGCTCAAGACTTCCTCACAGAAGTCACTGAATCACGAGGGTGAGCTACAGGAAAGAATTGAATTTTATTATAAATTGGGAACGTGCTATATAGCTAGCTTGCTGAAGTTTAACCTGGCTTTTGCGGTACTATGGGGTGTAGGGGCTGGGCCTCAGGGGCAAGTTTCCGAAGATGTTCCATGGGGTAGTTTTGGTTTTGTTATGGTTGTAGCAGGCCTTTGGGGTGGGTTTATCCTCTTTTGGCTGAAAAAGTGGGGGTAAGGAGTCAGGGGCTTTGACTCAAGGAGATATTTTTTGGGTATAGGCATTGTACAGATTGCGGGGTCATTATCTGGGGGTTGGTGCTGGTGTGGAGCAAACCTCAGTGGTGATACCTAGATCATGCTTGACCTAATTGCCTGCATGGGAGGTAGGGGGTGGGGGGTAGTAGGGAGGAGGTGTTTGGGGAGCTTGGTAAGCGATCTAGCAGAGCAGGAGATACATCGAGTTGCGAGGTTAGGGGAATGGTATATATGGATTCAAATTGGTTTTGTCTGGTCATTTAGTGTGTTCTGTTCTATTTGTATGAAGGAAAAGTTGCGGGGTGAGACATTAATGCTAGATAGGCCTAATTGCAGAGAATTCAGAGACTTTGTAACATGAGCTTATGGCTCTTGACAGTAAATATATGCGGGCTTAACAACCAGTATAAGAGAAATAAGGTAGCAAGTTGGCTGAAACCCTTACGGGTAGATCTTTTGTGTGTTCAAGAGACTCATGTAGAGGGTTGCCGAGCTTGTAATATAGAACAACTTGGGTTTGAACTTTTAGCACATATGACACAGGGCTCTCGTACTCGGGGGTGGCAATCCTCACTTGGAGGAATGATGTGAGGGTTCTCAGAAAGTCAGTAGATCAATGGGGATGGTGGGTTGTGACCGAATGCCTGCTAAATAACCATAAATGTAAACTTTGTTCGGTGTACCGCTCAACACGTGATGCTCTGGAGCTGCTAAAACACTTTCTAGTTTAGTGATCAGGCCCACTCCGATAATTATTTGTGGGGATTTTAACATTAATGGTTTGGGGGTACATTGGGGTACCCCAGGAAGAAATTACTCGGTGAAAAAAGTAAGGTGGGTCTTGCCCTTTCTAATTTAGTTTGTAATAACGGTTTGTTAGATACTTGGGCTTACTTGAAACCCTCTGAAGCAGGCAGCACTTTTTTTCTGCTCCACATAAGGTTGTTTCCCGTTTGGATTATGTTTTTGTGTCCAATGAACTTAACACTAATCTAGGTATCGAGAAGTACCCATTACCTCGACTGTTAATTTTATGAGGATGGAAAAAGGAATGTTGGATGGACTTTTGAACGAAGGCTACCATGTGATCCTGATTTTTTTACATATATGAAGGGATGGATCAAGGAATTTTGGGATTTTAATCGCGGGAGCACTAGGGTTGGAATTGTCTGGAATGCTTTTAAGGCGGGGGTAAGAAGGGAGAAATTAAGTTACAGTTTGCGGTGTCAAAAGAAGGAGCGATTGAGGGAGTCTGATGCGAGACAGGAATTAAATAATGTTGAGGAAGCGCTAGCTACGGCTACTGCTGCTGGTGAAGTGTTAGATAGTATATTATTACAGCTGCCTTTGAAAAAGGCAGAGGCGGGGAATCACTTTGCTAATAAAGCGGCTGAGATCTATGATGCTGGAAGTTAAGGTATTAAAGATGTATCAGGTATACGTGAGACCTTTAGGCTTTTCTACCAGCAGCTATATACTGCAGGTTCAGCTCCAGCGCCAGGCGGTGTTCGTGAATATTTAGATATAGTATTTATTGAGAAGGTTGACCCCATAAACAGGGAGGAACGCGAGAGGGTGTTTTCCCAAGATTAGATTATGGGTGCCCTGCAGGATCTGCCGTCTGGAAAAGCTGTTGGCCCTGATCAGAACCCAGCTGGAGTTCAATAAGACTTTTAGTGACTCTGTCGGACCAGACCTCATAGAGGTTATGATGTTAGCTCAGAAGGGTAGGCCTGCTCCTGAACCTTGGGCGGGGGCCGATGTTGTTGTCTTTTAAAAAAAAAGACACACCAGCCAGAGAACCGGGGTCATATCGTCCAATCACCCTATTGAATAGTGATGTAAAAATCTTTTCTAAAATGCTGGCTACTCGACTAAACAGCATTTTAAGGAAGACTATTCACCCTTGCCAGCATGGGTTCATCAAGGGTCGTGAAACAATGCAGGACATACGCTGGGTGATTACTCTCTTTGATGCGACGGAGATCTCAGGATACCCTATGGCTGTTTTGTTGTTAGATGCTGAAAAGGTATTCGTTAGGGTCTGCTGGGACTTCCTCTGGGAAGCAATGAGATGGTTTGGGCTGGGGGAGGGGTTTATCAAATCTGTTCAAGTGTTAAATATGGCCCCTACTGCCCGATTTAAAGTTAATAGCAAGTATACTCTCTCTTTTAATATACAGAGGGGGACGCGGCAGGGATGCCCATCTTCACCTCTGTTATTTGCTATATATATATGGATCCCCTTCTACACCTACTTGAGGCTAACAATGGAATCTGCCCAGTCGTAAGCCAGGGGATCGAATCCAAAGTCCTCGCTTATGCCGAAGATGTGGCCATTATTACAGCAGATCCACATTTGGGTTGGAATTCGTCGAGCCAATCGCTTCAGAGTATGGTACAATTCGGGCTGTGCACTCAATAGTTTTAAGACCCAAGTTATAAAGAACCAGTGGGTCAGCTTTGAAGATCCTCGTGTGGTTGATTTGGCAGTATATCTTGGTATATGGGTTACTGCAGATTTAGAAAAACTGGTGGATATAAATATGGAACCAGTTATTAGGAAGGCGAGGGGGGAATTTGATAGACTGAATAATCTCCACCAGTCCCTCGTTGGTAGATGTAACATCATTAAGATGATGTTTTTACCAAAGATCTTGTATCTGTTTAGGGCAATCCCATTGGAATTCCAAAGATCCTGGTTTGTTATTTTGGAGGGTTTAGTTAACCAGTTTATTTGGGCACATGAGAAAACTCGGCAGGCACTTACATTTATGTCTTTATCACAAGAAAAAGGGTTTTTTTCAGCTCCTGACTTTCAGAGATATTATTGGGCAGCTGCCTTGCAATATATGGGGATACTGGTTGGCTCATGCCCAGGGGATATGGAAAGTGAAGGTCAAATAGATCTCCTGAATGTTTATAAATTATTAATGGGCGTAAAAGCAGAGAATTGTTTTTTTAAGTTCACGGAGCCTAGCTACTATAAGAGGACAATAATTAAGATTCTGAAGGGTGCTTTTAAGATCTGGGGGGCTTAAAAAGAAGATCGGTTTGGGGAGACTCAATCATTATACAGTGTTATATAAAAATCCCACATTCCCAGAAAGTTTCTGTGACAACATCATGGCAGGATGGGCTAGTAAGGCTGTTCCAAAGGCTGGGGATTTAATCAACAATGTAGGGTTTCACCAATTCAGTGATATACAGACAGAGTTTGGGCTGCAAAGAGCCAATTTTTTTAAATATCTACAACTGCGTAGCTTTTTTATAAAAAAAACTGGGGGATGAGTAAGTTTGACAACAATGTAATTATTGATACTATGAAAGGTCGGACTAAGGGGGCTATCAAGGTGATATATGGAGAATTGATAAGTTTAAAACAGGATGATCTAACTAAACATGAGGCTAAATGGGCGCCGCTCCTGATGTAGTTTCAAAATCTTTAGAGCTGGGTCAGTCGGTTTTATGCTCTGCTGGTCTCCAGGCTCAACACTTTAGAACTGTTTTTTCCTTACACTATACTCCGGCCAGAATAGCACAGTGGGGCAGGCTATCAGGGACTATAAGTCCCAGATGTGGGGGGCTGGAAGCAGATCTGGTCCATATGTTCGCCTCGTGCCCTTGTATTCAGGGGCTCATGGAGTCAATTACGGAATATTTAGACCGCTCACTCGGTGAAAAATATCACACTAACCCCAGAACTCATTTTGTTAGGAATAAGCAGTACGAGTCAGATAGGGATAGCTTATCGATTTCTTTTTGTGGCCATGGCAGTGTTAAGGATCAACATTGCCTCTGCCTTGCCAGACCCTCTCCCCCCTACCTTTCAGCAATGGCTGGCTCGTTTGCTCTCTACATTTACATTGGAGAGAGAGAATCCTGGGGGGTTGAGTGACGATGTCAGCGTTGATCTTCCCTCTTTGGTTGAGAGACGAGATTGTTGGGGAGTTGCTGCGTCCACCAAGAGGAGAGAAAAATGGAGCCTGTCAGTTTTCTGGGCCAACAATATATATCCGACCCCTAACCCTGGTAGTGCTCAAAAGGTAATGAAAGGATGATGACAGGGTGGTGACGGGGTATAATGATAAGGCGTGATGATACGGGGAGGGGATTTGAAATTAAGTCAGCAGCACAAAGCTATACGAAAGAGAGAATTCCAGGAACCTAGTGTGAAGTTTGTAAAGAAGGATTGGTGCAGCTAATCACAGAATTAAATGGACAAGTAAATTTCTAGAAGTACTGCATGCAACTGCGGGGCTTCAAGACACTTCTATTCATTTTGTTCACACTTCACTTCCCCCCTCCCACTACCCTCATAAGGTCTGTTCCTCTTATCTCCCTAAACAGTTCCCCAGGTGCGGTGTCACTCACCGGCCCCGCCGCAACTCTCCGGAGTCGCAGCTCGCTCTCCAGCTTCCTCCGGGAGATACCACCATTCCTCCGACCAAGATTTTTCGGTTTCCCCCGCTTCCTCGCTGTTTGGACGGCTGTCCTGGCTCCCGGCACTCTGTTCCCGGCTCCAAAACTCAGCGCCTTTTTCCACGCGATCTTCCTCTTCCGTCCTCAGCTCCGCCTTCCCCGCAGGTCCAAGACACTGCTTCCTGGGACGAGTCTGTTCTTATTGGCGTCTCGCGTCTTCTTCCTGGTTCAGCTCCTCCCTCTGTCTCCGGACTCCACTGCAGAGAACCAGGAGAGGTGGGTGTCTTCTTTCGTTCTCCCATCTGTGGTTGGTTTTGCTTTCGTCCGGTACCTGTAGGGCATCCTGGGAGGTGTAGTTCGGGGATACAATGTCTCTCGAGGGGTCCTCTCTCACATCCCCTTTCCCTTGCTGTCTTTTTACTAGGGTTTTTCCCTTGGGGATACCTTGACAGGAAGTCCACATTCCCTTGCTCAGCTCCTTTCCGATGTTGTATATGGAACCTGTATGGCTGTAATGCTAAGAACCACCTCAACACTCTATCATTATTTCCCTTGTTACAGGCCAACTATCCTAAGGGAGCATGGTCAGTAAATAGGGTGAATTCCCTTCCTTCCAGGTAGTATCTCAGAGTTTCGATTGCCCATTTAATGGCTAGGGCTTCCTTTTCTATAAACGCGTAATTCTGTTCCCTTTGAAACAACTTACTGCTGATGTACAAGATCGGTTGCTCCTGTCCCTGTCGTTTCACTTGAGATAATACGGCACCTATTCCTTGATCAGACGCTTCTGTCTGTACGACAAAGGGAAGGGTATAGTCAGGACTGGCCAACACTGTTTCTGACGTAAGGGACCCTTTTAGGGCCTCGAAGGCTTTTAGGATTTCTGGGGTGGGATGGTTTAATTGGGTCTCGGCATTAGTCGTTTTTTGTAAGAGATTCGTGAGGGGTGCTGCTATCTGAGAAAAGTTAGGAATGAATCCATATGCTAGTCCCAATCGTCACTGTAGAGGACTATGTCATCTATATATGCACCAGCGTATTCCTCATGGGGCCGTAAGATGCAGTTCATGGCTCTCTGAAAAATAGCGGGGGCCCCATGCAATCCAAAAGGTAATACTTTGAATTGGTATAACCCGTCGGGTGCGGAAAATGCTGTTTTTTCTTTGTCTTGGGGCCGCAAAGGGATTTGCCAATACCCGTCACACAGGTCGAGGCTGCTAATGTATTTGGCTCTCCCTATCTTCTCTACCATCTTACCCTTGGTAATGGATAGGTGTCAAATTCTGAGATTTTTTTCACTTCTCTGAAGTCGATGCAAAACCTAACCGAGCTGTCTGGCTTCGGTACTAGGACTATTGGCGAGTTCCACTCACTAATGGATGGCTCTAGTATATTTATTTGAATCATTTTCTGTATCTCCTCTCGTAAAGTTAGGCGATGTGCCTCTGGTATACGATAGGGTCGAAGACGTAGCCTTTTTCCTGCAGGGGTCTTGATGGCGTGCTCCACCAAGGTAGTTCTTCCAGGGGTTAAGGAAATACCTCTCTGAGGGGCACAAGAACATTGGTTAGCTTGTATTTAAGATGGCGTGGAAGAGTAGAGTCTATGCATTATTCAAATAAGGGTGCCTCTGTCCCTAGATTTACGACCAGAGCCGGTATAGGACCATCAGATTTTTTTAATAGGTTGATATGATAGACTTGCGAGGTGCCCGAGTGGGATCTAGTTCAATACGATACGTAACCGGAGTTACCTGTTCCGTGACTATGTAGGGACCCTGCCACTGACCCAATATTTTGTGATCTGATGATGCCATCATCAGCAAAACTGGATCCTCCACATCAAGCTTCCTTTCCTTCGCTTTTTTATCATACTGAACTTTTTGAGCTAGTTGCTCCTCCTCCAGATTAATGCGGACAATAGTCCTGATTTGTCCTAGATGGGTTTTTAGGCTGGAAACGTAATTTACTAAGGGTTTGGTGTTGTCTGGTTCGCTTTCCCATTTCTCCTGGGCCATTTCCAGCAATGTTCTGGGCTGATGGTCATACAACAATTCAAAAGGCGAATACCCTGTACTCTTTTGGGTCTTGCACCATATAGCAAACAGGGCCAGGGGTACCATATCCTCCCATTTTCTGGTCTCTAGATCAAAGAGTTTTTTTAACGTGGTCTTAAGGGTGGCTTGTATCTTTCTACCAAGCCATCTGTCTGTGGGTGGTAGGCGGCTGTTCTAATCTGATGTATTCCTAATTGGTTGCACACTTGTTTCATGACCTTCGATATAAAAGGAGTCCCTTGAGCGGTTAAAATTTCCTTTGGGAACCCTACTCTGGAAAATACAGTTACCATAGCCTTAGCAATATTGATGGCATCTGGCTGGCGTAAGGCTATTGCTTCCTGGAATCTGGTGGCATGATCAACAAGGACCAATACATATCTACACCCACTTCTTGAAGGTAACAAAGGGCCTATTATGTCCATGCCTACTCTGCTGAAAGGTTCTTCCATAACAGGAAGGGGATGTAAGGGAGCACGAGGAGGACTGTACCTACTGTTTCGCTGGCATATGGGCATTCCCTGCAATATTTCTTTACTTGTTGAAAGATGCCGGGCCAATAGAAACGCTCAGTGATCTGTTTTTCCGTTTTGTCGGCTCCAAAGTGCCCCTCAAATAAATGGCTGTGGGCCAGAAACAAAACTTTTTCTCTAAAGGGCATGGGAATCAAGAGTTGGGGTGTTTGGGTAGGACATCCTTTCCTATATAGCAACCCATTCTTAATAAAGAAATAAGGACCTACATGGAGGGGATTTTCATGGTGTAAACCGTTCTTCCAAGCTTCTTGTAGTACAGGATCTTCTCTTTGGGTGGCACAAAAACTTCTGTCGGTTTCCCAGGGATTCTCTTCTGGTATAGCGGGCAATACCGTGGGGGCTTTTCCTTTCTCTGCTCTTTTCTGTTTACGGCTTTTCCTCGGTTTGGGGACAGGCCAGTTGGGTTTTTCTTCTCCAGAAAATGGAGCTTCCGCCCACCATTCTTCTCCGTTATTCGGGCTATGCTGGATCATTTGTGGAAGATGTAGTCAGTCAGTCAAATTAACTTTATTCGATTTGATAAAATCATACAAAGTACATTAAAACAGTACTATTTACAATTAAAAAGGAATTAAACAGTTTCTTTGTAGACAAGTTAATTTGGAATAATGTATACATTAAAATATTTAAAAACAAGTTATGTACTCCGGTTTTCCAAGTTCATACTCCTTCTGGCTCTGGTTGCTGCCACAAGGAAATTGGCCATAGCGAAAGTAATACAAATATTACCTAGTGATTTTAAATATAGCATGGCTGGTCTCACCTGGGAGAAGCCAGCTTCTCTTAAGACTGGTAGCAGGTATTTTTTCCTTTGTGCAGAGAAGAAATCACAAAACATAACAAAGTGTAATGTGTCCTGAACTGAAAAATTGTCACAAGTGCAAGGGGGTGCTAACTCAGGTTTCATCCAGGTGTTAAAATTACCCAAATAAAAATGAATAAGGTTAAATCTAAATCTTGTTAACAAAAATCCATGAAAGGGATTTGTGACGAAACATAAATAAGGCTCAATTGCGAGTGACTGAAGTGACAAATAATGCATTCGAACAGACGGCTTTGATAATTCTAATTCTTCTTGCAACAGGCCTGCCCTAGACATAAACTGTTTTTTGTAGAGATCACATCCTGCTTTGTAATACCAGAGGGGGAAGTGAATAAGTCTGGGCGTCCAAGGTCATTAAAAGATTTGTACAAGTACGCCAGCCATGGTATCCTGTGACTGTATTCAAAGCTCATCACATCCCTCATGATCATATGATTTAACGTTAATTCAGGATTTAGCCAAGTCTTAAGCCAGTATGTTAGTAGTGCCAGTCTCAGTTTATCCTAAATATGATCCAAGCCAAGTTCCATGTGAATAGAAAAGACCGGGGAGGATTGGGGGAGGGACAGGACGGAACGTAAAAATCTGTTCTCAGCTACCTGGATTTTATCTAGGCGCACATAACCCCATAGAGAAGCGCCATACAAGGCCACGGGGAGGGATTTACTATTATAAACCTGGATAATGGCCTTCATAGGTCTATGACCCAACCTTTTGGCGAAACCTAGGATGGCCATGGATGTTCTTGTGACCGCTAGGCTTTTGGCACGTATCTGTGGTCCCCAGGTACCCCTACTATCAAAAAGAACTCCCAGATAGGGGAACACAGGGACTCCCGAGACTGCCTCTCCTTTGCAGAAAAAGGTTTTTGTTTTTATCTTAGCCCTTTTCCCTTGTGCACCGACGACCATGGTGTGCGATTTAGAGGCATTCACCCTCAGATCAAGCCGGTCCATGAAAGTCCCAAATGCATCTAGCAGTTTTTGGAGGCATACCCCTGTGCGTGCGATGAGTACAGCATCGTCCGCGTATAGGAGAGCAGGGATCTTAACTTCTCCTACACGCGGTACGTCACTTGCTGCCCCAAGTAAATGCTTGCCTAGGTCATTTATATAGATGGTAAACAGCAGGGGGGCTAGTATGCATCCTTGCCTAACTCCCCGTAGAGAACTAAAACGTGACATGCATCTTCCCTCTTTAGTTACCCTTACAGCGGCAAAAAGGTCCCGGTGCAAGGATGCTATGAACGCCACCAGGTCTGCGTCAATCCCCATATTCATTAAGATTTCCCATAGCTTGGATCCATTGACCAAGTCGAAGGCCGAGGAGAGGTCCATAAATGCTAAATACAAGGACCCCTCCTTGGCCACCGTATACTTGGCAATCAAAAGATGCAAGTTCGAGCACTGTTCTATCGTGCCTCTTTTTTCCCTAAAACCATACTGTATGTCGGCCAAGCCCCCGCACTCCTCCAAGCTGTCTCTTAACCTAGCCAAAAGGACTCTGCCCAGGATTTTAATAGCAGAGTCCAGAAGGGAAATAGGCCGATAGCACCCTGGGTCATCCCTTTGGCCCTTTTTAAATATAGGCACTATGGTGGAGGTGGCCCATGTGTTTGGGGGGGGCGAACTATTTGCGGCTGTGAACACATTGGCCAGGATACCAGCCCAGAGTTTGGGTGATTGTATATAAAAATCGGCTGGTACCCCGTCTGGGCCGGGGGCTTTGTTCTTTGTTGTCGCACCGATTGCTTTTTCCACCTCCCCGCTGTTAAAATGTAGAGGTGTAGCCGCCAGACTTGCAAAGTTTTGCATATGAGAAAGGTCGGGATATCAAAAGGGTGTACAGAGTTCCCCACGGAGGGTTGGGTAAATTGAGGGAATGACTCTCTCTCTAGAATGTGTTATGTGATAGAGATTAAGGTAATCCCTTGACGGAATTAAGGATGCCTCACACAATTCAAAGGTTGGACGACTGTTGCCATCCCACCCGATGATTGTATCGTGTCATCATTGGCCTCCTGCTCCAACGGCAGGCTGGCGGTGCAATGCCTGTCGGTTAGCACTGAGTGCTACTCTTTAGTGGAGTTCTTTTATTCCTCAGCCAATAGATGCATGTGTGTGAGGGGCCAAAAAGGAGTGCAATAGTGAGCGTGAGTGAAAAGTTAAAAAAGGTCAGTAGAGTCCATTAAGAACCTTTAATGATATGGCTCACTGCCTCGTTTAAAAGTGGTGAAGGGAGGGGTACCGAGGCACAAAGAGTAAGGTGATTTGGCCTCGTTCAACCCTCGCCTATGGTGCGGTCCACCATAGGCGAGGGTTGAACGAGGCCAAATCACTCCACTAAAGAGTCGTCCAACCTTTGAATTGTGTGAGGCATCCTTAATTCCGTCAAGGGATTACCTTAATCTCTATCACATAACACATTCTAGAGAGAGAGTCATTCCCTCAATTTACCCAACCCTCCGTGGGGAACTCTGTACACCCTTTTGATATCCAGTTATAGGACACGTACATTGGACCCCGGTAAACATTGTCCTCTATCTGTCCCCCTTGTTGTTATAATATGAGAAAGGTCGCCCGTTTCACCATAGACAGTGCTGAAATGGGCCAGCCACTTCTCATCAGGTATTACACAGTCAGTGTCTGCGTTGGGGGAGTCCGAAAAATAAGGGTGGTTGACTACGGCCCAGAATTGCCTGCTGTCCCGCAAGATATTGATGTCAATTAATTGTTCCCACGCCTCCTGCTTGATACTATCCCTTCTAGACTTAGTGGCCTTCCTGTACTCTTTTCTCAACGATGAGACCAGAGCCCTATCCCTAGGATTTGCTTTAAGGGCAGATTTTAGAGCTCTGAGTGCCCTGGTACAGGCGGAATCGAACCATCTATGAGGCTTAGGCTCTCCACTACCCCTTGGGGCCATAAGGTTGTCAGACACTGTGTGGCATATTGATTGGAATGCGACCATGGTGTCGTTGCCTGATGAGGTCGGGTCTTGGCAGATCCTAATCTGCTCTTCAATCTGTGGGCCAATGTCGGTGTAAAAATCGTCTGCCACCACAATCCCCCACTTCAGCCGCCTACCTTGATCTATTGGGCGGAGGGTAGGTCCCTGTTTAATCTGCCCTGGCCTAGGACCCAAAGAGCCCCCCCAGCGGATGGTCAAAAGGACAGGGTTGTGGTCACTGAAAGGGGATAACACAGTGCGGTAAGAAATAATACAATCAAGGATGGCAGAGGTCACGAAAATATAATCAATAACAGTCCCCGTGGGTGAGCCCTTGAACGTCGGTGATCTAGGGGCCCCCTCCCCTGCTGTAAATTCAAGGAGGTTAAAGTTGGCCAGGAAGTCCTCCAATTCCTCGCCAGCCCTGGTGTGTTCGAAGTGTGGACCCTCCTGTTCCCAGGTCTCCAGCTCTCCCAAAGTGGTGCAACCAAAATAACAGGGGTGGATGTTAAAATCACCCATTAGAACAAATTCATAACTGGTGGGGGTATTTTGGGTGAGTGCATTTAAAAAGGCGTCCAATTTCATGATGTTATCGCCACCATACTCCTTATTGACAGAATTATAGAAATTAATAAACAAAGTACTTTTTGCCGGGCAGGTTTGCCTTTCTACAATTAAACAATGTGGGGAGTCATAATCGATTTGTTTTAGGGGACCAGTGAGGTCAAGAGAGAAAAGGGTCAAGAGGCCTCCCCTCGCTCTGCCTGCAGTACTGGGGCAAGCCGCGACTGAAAAGCCTACAAAACCATCCAACCACAAACGGGATGAGATGTCCCACGTTTCTTGCAAAGCAATGACATCATGGTCTGAGACAAATGCGACCCATTCATTGTCACTCATTTTTGTGCTAATTCCGGCAATGTTCCAGCTGATGATTTTACAACCTTCTTCTTCCTTGGGAGCTGCCATAAAAACCCTTACTTCCTCAATAGGTGTTGTTGATTCATCTGTCGTTAGTCAGTCCATATCGTCCAGGCCAGACAGGGGAGAGAACTGATTACTTAAGCTCACGCTTATCCCCTCAACCAACGTTGCTGCCTGAGTGTCATGATGTATCAAGGTGGGTGGGTTAGGTAAGGTCGTTACTGGTTGCCTTATGATAGACTCGTGTGCATTTCTGCGGGCCGCTGCTAACCTTTTACCCTGCCATCTGGCCTGGTAATTGATATTAGGTTTGTACAAAGGTGGGGGTTGGTAGAAAAAACCCAAAGGGACAGGTCTAAGGCGATCACTGGCTGAGATTTTAGAGCCATCCCAGAAGAGTTTATCAGCCACATCCGCCCTGCAAAAGTTTACGACCACACAGTCGCCATAAGTAGTTTTGGGTTGTTTACCAATCCATCCCACCCTTCTTGCATGGATGATCAACTCCGCTATGTTTTCACCGCAGCATATTTTTCCACTCCAACTCTTAACTTTAGTGATTAGTTCCTCCGTTGGTTCCCTTTCCCCTTCTCCCAGTGGGTCAACTCCAAAGAACACTGCGACCAAAGGGGATGCTTCTGGTGGGAGGTGGAGTTTATATGTGCTTGGCGAGGGCCTTTTTCTGATTGGTTGGCTATTGACAAGCGGTGCTAGTGGGGCTGGAGCCACACTGGGGTTACTCATCGATGCTTGCTGAGGAGGTATGCTAAGTTCGCAAGGCCTATTATCGTTGGCTACGTTTCCACCTATTGGATTAGTCACAGATGTAAGCCCCTCGGTATTCCTGTTCACTCTCAGCTGGTCAAGACTACCCTCGCCCGTTTGAGTGTAAGTAGGAGGGAGGGATTGGATAATTTTGTCAATGAGTGAGCATTTCTTCAGTAGACCTTCCAGGCAAGTGTTTAAGGTATCAACAATGTCTTTGGCAATACCCACCAGCAATGGTTCAATCCTTGCAACAAATACTTCCTCCAGTTTATCCTCCGTAGTCGCTGGTCTGTCTACAGTGGGTGGCAAGCTGTTGGCTTTTTTCCCTCTCTTGCGTGAACTAGTTTTAGTGGCTATCTGGGTTTGTGCACTTGGAGATGAGACAGGTGGGGCAGGTTGTGGCTCCATAGCTGGTTGGGCCAAGGGGGGGCAATTGGCAATGACCACGAGCGGTTCCAGAGGTACGCCGGATGGAATGCCTGAAGGGTGGGATATGGCGTCAGCTGTAAGCAATGTAGATGGGGTGCTTGGGGAAATCAATGCGGTGGCCAACTCTTGCTCCACATTGGCAATCTCCTTCATTAGGGCCCCCACAGCCGAGGAGAGGTATGACATGATGGAGTTAGAATGCCTGGGTATTTTAGCATTTTTCCCCCCCTCATCCAAGTTAATATGTTTCTTTCTCTTACCCATATTGGAGGGTGGATGTTAGCGATGTGGCCCTGCCCAGCCTCCTTCGGCCCCTGACGGCCACAGACGTCCCGCCCTCCGCCCGGCGCCGCCCGCGCGCGTCCGCGATGCGGAGGGAGCTGTCTGATTTTATGCGCCTCCGTTCGCGCCAACCAGGAACCAGGAAGTGGGCGGTGATCTCCCAGGGCAGGCTGGGAGCTGTAGTCTCGAACCCGCTCCGCGGCCGAGCGTTGTCAGTAGCTCGCCGTCGGGGGAGACCACAGCGTTAGGGACCCAGCAGTGCCAAGATGCCCAGGATGCCCGGTGAAGCAGGTAAGCTGCGAGCCCCCTCGCAGCGCCTCCTTACTGATCTCGTTGTTCGGCGTTCCCTAGTCCCTTCCTAAGATAACTTGTTCAGGGATGTTTGAAATGAGACCTACCTTTAGGGAGGTACCCGTATCATTGTCATGTTGAATTTGGACTCGAGTGGTTGGATATTGTTTGGTGTCTCCATGTACACAGCGTATGGCAACTAAGCATGGGCGTAAAATTGGTTTCGCTCGCGAATTTGCAGATTTTTGGCAATTTCGCAGGCCGCGAATAGTGTGAATTTGCCCAAAAATCAGTAAATTCGCAAGCTGCGAATTATTTAGCTTGGTCGTGCATGAAAAATTCAATATTGCGCTTGCGGCGTTGACTTACCGTGATTCTGAGTCCGCCGAGTTGTTTTTCTCCTGCTTTGCGTGTGCTGCGCCATTTTCGATCTTGCTGCGTGATTGCGCAAGAGTTTTTCGAACGCATTTACGTCATCGCGGCTCGCCATCTTGCACAACGAGAGTTTGACAACGCGAGTATGTCATAAGGGCCCAAGATCACGCATTGCAGGAGTAAACAATGCCGAACACGTAGATGCGGTGCGCAGCTGACTTCTGGCGGTAGATTTGAACAGCTCGCATTCCCGAAATTGCAAAAATTGCAATTCTGCACAAGAAATCCACTCAGGCTCAGGCCTGCACCCAGTTTGCCTTGCTTTCAACCATTATGCCCAGGTGTAGTGATTGGTGCATGAACTTAGTCTTTATTAAGCATGGGCGAATTTTGCGAATTCGCGATTCGCGAATTTGCGTATTCACGAATTTGCAATCCCCAAAATCCCCGAACTTTCGTGAATTTGCGGATGTTTTCTTTTTTTTGTGTTCGCAAGTGTTTCTGCCAGTTTGCGAGGGTTTTATACCAGTTCACAAACGCGAACTTACATATATCGGGTCGCAACGGTTGCGACCAAGTTGTTTCTACATCTGTTTCATCACAGCATCCTCTGTTTCACCACTGCCACTCTCTGTCTCACCCATGCCAACCTCTGGTACATCACTGCCACCCTCTGGTTCAATCACTGTAGATTATGGGGTAAAAGCACACCTTCCCTGCCTCAACTGACATGAATGAATTATTGGTTGATTAATGTGTCACTGAATTTGAACTTCCAGTCTGGCACCTGCTTCCTTATCTGTAATTGCATTCTGTTGCAGTGTAATTTTTTTTTAACAGGACCTTTGTGGCATACTTGTAGCTATTCTCTGAGCCTGCTGTGAGGGTCAAAGCAGGGTCATAGAATAGTTGCAAGTAGGCAACTGAACTCTGGAGGGGGCCCTCAGGAAGCAATACAGGGATGGTTACTAATGATGAGCTTGAACATTTGCACCTGCTGAGTGCTTTCAGTTTTGCAAAAATCATTTTTTGCAATTTCGCGGGATTCGCGGGGCTTGAATTTGAGCGAGATCGAATTCGGAAGCCGTGAATTTGTGCGAACATGCAATTTGTTTTTTTGCGCCGTGTTAGTTCGCGTGGTTTTCTGCGTTTTGGCGAGCCGCTTGTAGCGCAAGGGCACGAAGTTACCCTCGCGGTCGTACATGGGCGCGGCCATCGTGTTTGCGTGACGTATTTCCGTTTCCGGGCGCTGTGTGTAATCTCGCAAAGTGTGTGGCTCGCTAGTACAAGTTCGCATGTGATCGCAAGGGAAATCTCACGCGAACTTACTTTAGTAATTAATGTCCAATCAGATAGGGTTCAAATGTGATTTATTAGAGTATCTTAAACCCGGTGCTCCCAGCTTGTCGTGTCAGGTCACAGTCACGTTCGAACATTCTATTGCTGCCTTCAGGAGAGACTGCGAGGTGTAGTCACAACACTTACCCACGCGGTTGTGAACGGGCGAGGCCATCTTGTTTTTCATTCATTGCTATTGTTCTGGGCATGCTTTCTGTATCCTCTGTCAATCTCTGCCATCCTTTGTTTGTTTGAAGTTTTTTTTAATCTATTTTACTTATTATCTATCCCTCTAGCTCTATATTTTTGTGTTTTCTGCTACTTTTGGTTAATTTTAAACTACTTCTTTAAACTCTTTTCTTTTCTTCTTCCCTATTCTATTTCTTATTTATTATTTACCTTCCTTTCTGCCCAGACCATGGTAAAGGGAGCCGGGAAGCAGCCGGAGAAGGGGAAGGGTCCCGCACCCCGTGCCCGGCTCCCGTGCGGGCATTTGAGGGGGGAGCAAGTCACAGCCCGGGAGATCTTTAGCACGGAGGAGGTGGCTGCACTAGTGTTTTATGTCCAGCGCCGCCCCACCAGGACCATCATGGCAGGCGGCAAGATCGCTAGCGGCTACGGGATCCGGGAGTGCCGGAAGCGGTGGGAGAAGGTGTGCTGGGCCATGTATCAACACTCTCGGGTCCGGCACACCTACAACCAGGCCACCCACCATTGGACGGATCTCCTGGACCGGGAACGCGACTTGGTCGACCTGCTCGGCCTCGAGATCCCTGGGCTTGGTGAGTAGTAGTAGCTATTTCATCACTACTCTGTTTTCTCCTGCTCTGTGTGTTATTATATTGCAAATTTTTGTTTTTTACCAAGAGCAATAATGCTGCTGATTACATTGTAGGTAAATTATATTTCAAAATCTTCTGTGGATTTCAGACGCACTGCTCTCCTTCTCAGTAGCGTTGCTACTATGCTTATTTGTTTTCGATTTTGTGTTCATTTCATTGGCCTGAGGTATTATGTATGAGTGTAGTTTAAAGAACTGAGTAATGCTAGAAACTAAGGGTCAGATTTTCAATTACAGGCGCATCCCTGCAAAGTAGCAGGGATGCGCCAGTAATTGTGCGCCACGCCACCACCACCCATGGTGCGCCGTATTTACAATGCGGCGCACCATGGGCCCAAAACGTCACCGAAGCGTTACGCATCTGTGCATTGCTGGAGTTACGTCGCAACGATGGCGCAGCTCCAGCAATGCTCTGGGGTGCCCTATCTCCCCAATGCTGCATCAAGCCGTACGTCTGCTTCAAACAGGCGCAGGGTTTGAGTCAGGCATCATTATCCGAAAAGTGACTGATTGAAATCTTGTAGATTTCCCTCAGCCACTTTTAGGATGCGTTCCTGCGCAGGAAAGCCTTCCCTTACGCCGGAACGCCCCCTGATGGCGCAGGGCTTTACAACGTGATGCATCTCCCATATGGGAGATGCATCACTATTGTTTAGTGAGTTACAAAACTTTCCAAGTCGACAGTCTGCAAATCAAGCAATACTAATATCGTAGTAGACCACATGTGATAGGTCAATATATCCCATGGAATAATTGTTTATTTGCTATTTCTCCAAAATATTTTGTTATTGTTCTTTTGAAATGTTTAATTTGGTTGACAACAATCATCCATGTTTTCGGGTCTTTCTTTCTTTCATGTTGTACATCAGCTCCCCCCAGGGGCAAGAGGACAGAGGAGGAGGGGTTTTTGGCTGCTGCTGCAGTTCAAGGCCAGGATCGGTCAGGTGAGGGCTCCTTTGCTGGCCCCGGTAAGTTTTAATTTTAATATAGAGTACCTATTTTTTCCTAACGTTCCTCATTCGATTTTTTCTAAATCGTCTTTGATCTTCTTGTAGACTGTATCTAAATTCTTATCCTGCCTCTACTATGACTCTCTGTGGTATTACTAGATTATTCTTATTAGTCTGTCTGTGTAGCTAACTAAGATTGCACATTTGGCAAAAGGTGTTAAACGAAACTCCCATTCTAGTCAGCAATAGCTCTATGCATTGATGCAGTCCTCTGGGATTGTCCATAATGTCTTTTCAAGTCTTCTAAATGTTTATGCTTTGACAATTACCAACAATAAAAAGGTGAATGACCACCAAGAAAGAATAAGATTCTACTTTACTTTTGGTTTGGATAGGAGGACAATCCATACTACTACTGTTGCAGGGACAAATCTGCACAAACAGAACTATGGACACTAAATAGTGCATTGTTTATCAATTATAATAGGCGCAGGTAGACTTTTCACATACCTCAGTGATATCAGACTTTGAAGAACTCCCAATCTCCTTACTGACTAGATAGTGTGGCAGAGTCATTTAGCTCCCAAATTCATCGATGACTGATCCCCAATGATGATTATCCAACGCAGGACAAGAGTGCGGAGTCAGAGTCCAGAAATGTCAGAAGCACAGACTCATGCTTGCAAATTGCAAAACCTTTTGCTCATTCACTCTTGACCAAAAACCACAGAGTCTTTTTAAGCTTTAAAGTTTTATTAAAAGTAAAAATATTTATTAAAATCAAACATAAACTGTTGATTAAAAATGGAAAAGTGCTTAGTGATTTATTTCACACATTTATTGTGGGCGAGCCGAGCCCTCACCTGGTTTGAACTTAAATTTTTCTTTTTGGTGCTGAATCGTTAGTTACTTCGTCCTAGTGATGATGATTTTTTCTTAGAAGTGAAGCTTCTGTCTGTTATGAGAAAAATGGTGCTTGTTAAAAAGCAAGCATTCATCAGTTGTGCCAAAAAGTGCAGCAAGACAACACCCTTCCCTGGAAAAAGGGACATTTTTACTTTAGAGTAGACAGTCACAAATTATTAGAATGGTTTCTGTATTCACATTTCTTCATTCCCAGACAAAATACTAGTGAGTAGTGTGGCTCACTGGTTAGAGGCCGCAGACCTGAGAGCAGAGGACGGCCCGGGACCAGGGTTCGATTCCCGGCGCGGCAGGTTTCTGGGCCAGGGTCAGCGGGCTCGATAATTCTCTCGCCTCGGTGCCCACTCTGATCAGCGATCACACTCGGCAACTCTGGGCATTAGCTTGCCTCATCTTCACTAACGGCCCCACCAGACCGCCGGGGATGCCTGGTCTCACCCTGGAGATACCCATTAAGGGACCATCTCTCAGGGAAGCCAGGAAGGGTTTCGCAGAGGTCGAAGCGCCTTGGGACCCTCCGGGTAAGTAGTGCGCTATATAAATGCCTATACATTTACATTGGTGTATGTCTATGACATCTAACATTCTTAAATGTACTTTGTAGGTGGAACATCTGGTGCTGGGCCCAGCGTGGAGCTGGAGGAGGAGACTTCTGGGGAGGAGGCGGTGCAAGTGCCGGGCGAAACTGCTGTGCGGGTTGCCACAGTATTGGCGGGCAGTGGTAAGCTCTTATATTCCTTACTTATTAAGATTGCAGACTGCATAGTCTGCTCTCTGCACGGGTGTAGTATATATGTTCTACAGTTAAGTTACTATACTGTTAAGCAGACTTTCAAATTTACAACAAAGTTGTTATCAACCAGGTAGTAGCCTCCTCTAAATTTACTTCAACTCAGTGGTGATTTTTTTTTCGAGAATTCAAATCAGATCTGAGATGAACTTGATGGATGGGATGAATGAAAAGCGAAAGAAGGGTGTAAGTAAGTGTGGAAGGACTGACAAAGAAGAATGATACATGTTTGATTGGTCCCCGAGGTGGCTGGGAAGGAATATGATACATGGCTGGGTGAAGGATGAAGCAAGGATGGGTGGAAGGAGAACAGCCTGGGTGGGTGAAACAGAAACTGTATGTGTGCGCAATATATATGCTTTGGTTGGAATTCAAATGCAAGTCAAGCACGGATGTATGGCTTGCGGTTTCCCAAATAAATGAAAAGGTTGTTTTCCCGTGAAAAAACGTAAGGTTTGTCCAGATGAGAGACATGAAGAAGAATGATTGACATATAGTTTGAATGGATGGATGCCAGGATCATGGTACTATTTGACTCTTAGATAGCATATGTGTATCTAGAGAGAGTAGAATGTCACTGGATGAACTAAGTGTTACTTTGAAGAGCATGTAACACTGCACCCGCACGTCCGTCCCAGTGTAGGAAAGGCAAGGAAAAGAAGTTGTAATTTTGTCCGAATACTACCATGAATAGTAGCAGTAGTTTGTATTGCAAGCACAGCATATATCCGGCTATTACGATGGCCACTCACTACCTCTGTTAATAAGTTTAGCAGAACTCGGTCATTCATGTGTGGATGTATCATTGTTCACTCAATAAAAAGCAAAGCACCTAAAGTCATCCCATATGTAAGCAAATACATACCATGTGCAGTGATAGATAATCAGATCATTTATCTTCTTCATTTTCCTTTTCTAGTATTCATTGGCACTGTAGCGTGAAAGTTAAATTAATTAAGCAGTAGCCCTTGTAACAGAGTATTCTCAGTGCCACCCGTAATAGAAAAGTAAGAGCATCCCCACCTGCATGTACTGGACTGGTACAGTAACGCTAGTCTGACTCACTCATCATGGCGGGCGTCTGTTTTCCTTGGGTGCAAGTTGACTGCACTGGCATTATGCCGACTTGCAGAAGTTCCCGTACCAATCTTGCTGAACAAGAGAGAAGAATAAGAATAAGACTGGTGTACTGTCATAGTCGACTCTAATGGAGTGAGTCCATAGTGCTCGTAGAATTGATTCCTTAAACTCCCACTAATGTTAGAGCAAGGATGAAGAAGTGGGAGGTTAGATAGATACTGCCCACAAAAGTTATGTACTGCGCATGCAAGTTGCAAGTTCTACTGTGACACAACTTTCTGCTGAATCATTTTGTGTTAATCTTAAAGAGCATTGGTTACAGACTATGTCTTTCTTTCTTCATATAGATGCTCCTTCCAAAACAACACGGAAGAAGCTGGCTAAAAGGGCCTGGCAATGGAGCTGGAGGCCACTGTCACCGAATATCGGTGGCTGGTGGCCCAGGAGGAGGAGGACACGCAGAGAACGTCGACAACATCCACGGCGACACCTGCATCCTCTTCCGCGCTCCCTGGGTCAGCCAGTTAGCACAGCAGGTCTCCAGCGGTACGGAGCCGGGGTACCGCAGCCACCCGCCACCGCCGAGCAGCAAAGAAATCAGCTGCCCCCCACAGTAGGTGCAAGGCACGCGTGTACCGCCTTTCACTTAGGGTGTCCTACCTGGAGCAGGAATCCTCAACACCAAAACCCTGCTCGAGACCCTCCGAAAGGAGCATGCCGACCTGGCCCGAAAAGTCAACTGCAGCCAGCAGTAGGAGGAGACTGTCCCTTGCCCCTTTTTTAAAGACTTCTGGGGGGTGGGAATTGGAAGTTGGGTTTTCTACTTTTTTGGACTTCGTTTTCACGGACATTCATTGGGGTTTGGGAGGGGGGTGGGTTTGGTCTTGCGGGAGAATATTTATGTTAGGGATGTATAAATATACTTTAAACTTCATCTTAGCATACGTGTTTTTTACTGCTTTTGAGGCTGGTGGGTGGGGGCTTGACAGCAAGTTTGTTTTCCTGAAACTTAAGTGGCATCTTGATTCAAGTTGTGTAAGTACTAGTAATTGCCCAAATATTTTCAAAACTAAGTGTTTGTCACAGAGTAAGGGAATTCAATAGTCCTAGGACCGTCAGTCTCTCGTCCCTCCTAATACTCCATTATACTACCTCCCCCAAACACTTATCTTACCTGTAATTTGTGTTTGGAAATAGGGCTAGGCACAGGGCTGGCTGCACGGGAAATGGCAATTAAGGTTGGGATTCATGGGCGGATGAAATGTCATCATTGCGGTGGTACTTGTGGTGTTACACAGTGGCAGTTGCAGCATCTGAAAAAAAAGAAAATGAAACCTTGTTTGTCCTTACCGTAGCATTAGAACAGTACAATCGAGTATATATCAGGTGACAGTACACTAGAACAGTGCCACAATGTAGCCTAACAAATGGTAAAGTATTGAAAGTACAACTAGTACTTGCGTTGAATTTCTTTGACATTGGCTACTACTACAAGAAATAGTACTGAAGGTGAAGGACACAGCAGCGTAATAATTTGCCACGTCTAGGAGGAAGATGTTCTTGATGACCAATCAAGTTGATAGTGCATATGAAAATCTGTATTCATTTGCTAAAAGTGACTCAGTGTCAAGCTGAGTAAGAATATATCCTCGGATTCCTTCACCAGCCTGTTGCTATGACCTTATCCTCCCCAGCAAGTGTGTGGAATTATTGCTGTTATTTAGTCACACATCAATCAAAACCACACAGCCCGGGGGAAGAGGGTTAGGGTTTGGAAAATGGATGGGAATGGGGGTTTTTGGGAAAGTTTTCTTGAGAGAAGAAATAAAAGCACAGCATGGACAAACAATAATTGAAGATAAACAAATCTTTGGGTGCAAAGCTAACCATAAATCTTTTAAGTGACATAAAGGAAGTGCATGCACTACTGCATGCATGGTTACTGAAAAGTAAGTAGTACTTTCGACAACCGTGAATGGAAGAATGCAACAGTAAAGGGCTGCAGTAATAATTATTCGTTTTCACTTGCCTATCTCTGCACTCAGAGAAAAACTTCTTACATTAAACTAGGTTTAAAAAATAGCAGAAGTAAAACCTATAGAATGGCTGTAGGGATGAATTTAGAAGCAGAGATCAAAGAAATGCAGAGTCACACTCATAGAAGTTCACAGCAATAACATTACTTAAAAGATAATTAGAAAAGAACGGATATTATATCTGTATGTTGTTGTAGTTGTCCTGTTGAATTTGGTAAGTTGCATGCATCCAACCATTCCTCTTATTAGCAGGACTCCTCCATTCCATCTGATGTTCCGTCCATCAATGTTGGTGACCAGAAGGCACCCTGTCCACTGCCTGCCTGGCAGATGCTGAATTGCAGCTTGCTTATGTGAAGCCTGACTTCATCCTTTTTTTCCCATTGCACAGGCTGAAACCCGGCCTGTACTTATTGATGGAAAAACAGGAAGTGATATTAGAACATCACTGACAAATAAATATAAGGTATGTATGCTGTGTAGTGCAAAAAGTCACACTTTGAGTTTCCTAATAGACAGTACATTATTTTTGAAAGTGCGTACTCTGTCTGAGTCTCCTTTTGAAGGATGAATAAGTATGGGCGAATTAATTTAGCGGATCTTTCCCCTCAAGCTAGGTGTACTGTAAACTGTGTTTTAGAACAAAAATAGATCCTCCCAGCAGTGCTCCCAGACCCTTACTAAACCCAGTCGCAAAAATGTAGAAGACCCCCAATAAGGTCTTCAAAAACGAGGCCTAGTAGAAAATGGTAACAAAACGTACTTTGAAAGTAAAGCAGGTCCAAATCCCCCTTTTCCCACCATGAATTGTATTCAAACCACTTGCAAGCAAGCAAAAGTATCCATACCCAGCATCGCTCCAAGACTCGCAAACCCCCCACAAACAGCCCCCGCCAAAAACACATGCAATAAAATACTGCTAACCCTAACGAGCCCTAAGTTAAGAATAGTGGCAAACGCTGTCTTTAACTAGGCCAAATGCCCTCTTTCCCACCATGGATTTTCTTCAAACCACTTGCAACCAAAATTACACATTCCCACAAGTGCTCTAAGACCCTAGAACTCAGATGCAAAAATCTAGAACACCCCGAAACACATGCAATCCTGCTGCTAGTTAATGTGCCAAAATGCTTTTCAGCATGGATTTTCTCCAAACCACTTTTATCCGGTATTAGACCTTCCCAGCAATGCCCCAAGACCTGCCAACCCGCCCACAAAAAAGCAGAACACCCCCATACAGGCAAAAAGCAAAAATGGAAAATCTCATAGAATATTTTCGGCCTTCTTTCAATTCTGTCCAAACGCACTCTGCAGCTAGGCCCTAACTCCCCTTTTCCACCATGGATTTCCTGAAAAACAAATGCAATCAACAGTAGACTGTGCCAGCAGTGCTCCCAGACCCCAAAACCCACCCACAACAACCTAAAAGCCCGCCAAACAGCACCCCAAAGACAGGCAACTGATCAAAAGCGCAAAATCTTTTTCTGCTCCGATTTTCTCCAACCCACTTTTATCCGGTATTAGACCTTCCCAGCAATGGCCCCAGACCCGTCAACCCAGGTGGAAACAAGTAAAAGACCCCCAAACAGCCAAAAAGGAAAACTACAAAAATGGTGACTTAGTAATTTTCAGTCAAATTTCCAAAATCACTCCGCGCGCGCTCTGCAGCTAGGCCCTAACTCCCCTTTGTCACCATGGATTTGCTTCAAACCTCTTGCAATCAAAAGTATCCATACCCAGCAGTGCTCCCAAACCCCCAAACCCACCCACAAACACCCGGAACCCCCCCAAACAGCACCTCAAAGACAAGCAAGTCAGCAAAAACGCAAATACATTTTCACCTCTGATTTTGTCCAAACCACTTTGATCCGGTATTAGACATTCCCAGCAATGGCCCCAGACCCCTGCAGCTACCCTCAAAAAAGCAGAACACCCCCAAACTGGCAAAAAGCAAAAATGGGCCTACTACCTGGAATTCAGTCCAAATACGCTGTGCAGCTAGGCACTAACTCCCCTTTTCCACCATGGATTTGAGGTTCCGTGACGATTTGAACCCGTGTTTTCAACATTGTCGTAAACTCATAATTCTGGTACCAGTGAACCGCAAATGATCCATTTAGTATATCCTGGTGTTTTCGCTATGCTACGAGCAAGAGCACTCCTGTTATAACCACATTTCCGATACACCGATGGCATCCATTTTAGATTATAGCATCCATCTTGTATTCTTGCCCTCACATAGTCAATGGACACACAGTGACCTCCGATCAATTCACTTAAGGACACGTAAGCTTTAGCCGGCGATTCACCTTGCTAGTGACACGTGAACCTTAGGACAAAAACGCTGTGGCCGCATGACTCGGCAAAAGCTGCCTCCTCTGCCTGAGGCCAGTCCTGCTATACTGGTTCTCGTGCTCGTAGGCCTGATCATGATTAGGCGGCCGAAGTTGGTAGCCTTGCCCATTTACGACCCAAAAACATCTCTTATCCTGTTTCTCTATCTTCCGCACCTGGCTCTGCTCCTTTCCTTCTGGGCCTTTATTAGGGGGAGGTAACGGAATATACGATGAGGCGGTCCGGCTCTTGAATAGAAAGTTGACATGGGATTATGATCGAACAGTGGGAACCTCTCATTCATAATGTTTTGACATCAGATAATGTTGACGATTCCTGTGTAACGCCAAATATTTATTGTTTAGGACATAAAGTTTAAGAAACGCACTAGTATGTGGAGAATGTTGCCCCCAGCTAAAAAACTTGTATTTAAGGAGCAACCAACTTTGTGCAAATCGAACAGGCTCCTAGAATCTGCCCGTGTGTAGTTTCTGTGACTTCTGTGTCCCTGCAGTAATAAACCTTTGGTCTTTGACGCCACCATCGAGAAGCCCGTGTTTCTGTTTATTTGTGCACCGAGACAGGTAGAACTCAGGGGTCTTCGGGTGTTGTCCCTGACACCTCTGGACCTTAATAAAAGTCCAGAACGCCAATTGGCGCCCAACGTGGGGCGACGTCATTCGGTACCGGTCCAAAAGCCTGAAGAGTTCGAGAAGCTTCTTGTGAAGATTCCAGAGGGAGGCGCCCCACTTCATCGATCCCGGCATATCGCAAAAGTGGCCCGACGTTCTCTTCCACGAGGGTTCCCGTTCGGACGGCTGCAGTGGTCCGCTGCCTTGACTGTCGCCCTGTCTTGGACCCGAGGTGCAGACCTTAGTACGGCGAGACGTGACGGGTTTCTCCTTGGTGACGTCTTCAGTGCCTCAGTTAAGTATTAAGTGGTTGCTAGTTGTTTGGTTACTTCGTAAGGGTTTGCTCCTGTTTGGATAATCCTTTTAGTTCCTTGGTTTGGTTTGGTTTCGTAAGATTATCACTGGTTGTTCTAGTTACGATAATCTTTTGGTTTAGTTTGGGTATCGATACATTTTGTTCACTTTGGTAGGCCTAAGTTCTTAGTTCGAGTGTGCACCTTTGTTTGTGTTTGTTCTGTGTTCCGGTTTATAAAATGGTAAGTCGGAAAAACTGTATGTTTTCATGTTTTGGTTGCAACAGGGATTCCCGGTTGGAGGACTCGTGTCTGGTTCCTCCGATTGGAACTCCTCTTTATGATCTTTATTGCAAACACGGTGTGGGTCCTATATCTTATAATGAGGTATGGATCCGTTACACGGAGAAAGATAGTGTCCTTAGTTGGCCACTACATGGTAGTTTTGAACCCGAAATTCTCGATAATTTAGAAATAAAGTTGTTTAAGAAGAAAGCCCGGCCGGCAATGTTTGATTCTTTCCGTTGTTGGCGAAAAGAATCCAAACAGAGAGAGACTAAAAAGTTGAAGAAAGAGCAAAAAGAGCAAGAGTTGACTTTAGAACAGTCTGCTAAGTAGCTGCAACTCAATGAATCTGAGAAAGCGATAGAGATAGCCAATAGAGAGTGTAATTTAGCGATAGACAAGTGCTACCCTGCCTTGCCATCGAGTACTGCTAAGACAGTAGAGGACCCTGAAAAGGATCCCCTGTTGTCTTACTTATTGAGGTCACCTCCACCGTATGCACAGGGTGCTACCGCTCCACCTCTGCCAAATGTTTTATTACCGGTTGCTGGACAGCCGGGTATACCTGCTCCTGCTCCCCTGAATCAAGCTCCTGCACTTCCTGTAGCTAACAATATTCCTCCGGCACCCCCTCTTCCAGGGTTGCCAGCTCCTCTGCCTATGCCTGTACCACTGATACCTGTTGTTTCGCAAACTACTTTGCCTGCTACCCCTACTATTGCTGTTTCTTCTGTCCCGACTACTACTCTACTTCAAACTTCTGCAAGCTATATGACTCCGCTTTCTGTTCGTCGGAGAATCACTGATTCTGTCTCTAATATTCTATCTCCCTTTTACAAAACTCTGATTAGGAGTCCTGCCTCTGAATCAGTTCAGAGACGTAGTCAGCTTCCTAGTGTTGAAGAACGGGGAATATTAGATTCTACAGCCCTTAGGTGGATTTCGAAAGTTGGAAGGTATGATGTACGAGATGTATTAGATACATTTATGCAATGGAATGAACCAGCGCAGCGCTATGTGTTTGATGTCATGTGTTCCCTTTTACGTGAGGAGTGGGAGGAGAACGATTCTGAACAAGTTCCGGATGAATTAATTCATGTTCAACAAAAATTTGCTGCAGGTATGATAGTTGGTCAGGAGATAAAAGAAGCAATGGAACTGATTTTAGGTTTTAGATTTGATCCTTCCCTCCGTTCACCAAGAGATTTAGAGAAACGCAGCACAAAACAAGGTCGTCAATATCCTATGAGAGAAGTTCCGCCAATATGGCGCGAAGCTGTTCAAGCTAATGCGGCCCAGGGTATTGCAGCCGCTCCGGCCCAATTCCAGAGAGTGTGAATACACATTCCATGGAAACGAGCTGAAGTGCTAGCAGTAAAACAGGCCTTGCCAGATCCGGGTAAAAATCCCGCTGGGTATTACAAAGAGTTAGCCCAGACGGTTGAAGCTTGCGTAATGAATTTAGCGGATATTGACATGCTATTTGGCAATGTAGTATCGCAACCAATTTGGGCTAAAATTCGTAAAGAAAATCATCCAGTTGCCCTAGGTGGTGACTGGCAGGCAATAATAGCGGCAGATGGTCAGCAAATTGGCGGTTCTAAACCAGAACCTCTAATTGCTAATTTGCCCGGTAGAATAATCGATTTAATGAAAACTCTGATGCCAGCATTGCGCGTTAACTGGGACAAATTATCCGCATGCAGGCAGAAAAAGGACGAAATTGTCTCTGACTTTTTCACTAGATTTGAAGAAACTTTCGTAGATCACAGTGGTCAGGATATGAGCACGGAAGGAGGCCAGAGATTATTTGTTGATAAATTTGTGCACAATCTGTTACCAGAGCTCAGTAATAAATTAAAAGATTCTGAAAGTGCGTGGGCTGTCTCTACGACTGCGCAAATACTTGCAACTGCCCAGTACTATGAAAATAGGGATAAAGAAGAGAAAGAAAAGTCAGAAAAGAAAACAAAAGATTTAAAAACTAAAGTCATTTTGCAGCAGGCATATCCGCCTCGCACGAATCAGACAAACACACAGCAAGGGCCATACCAGAGGACCGACTATGGTTCTCAGAGACCGCAGTACCAATGGAATCAGTGTGCTTATTGCAAAAAGGAAGGTCATTATAAGAATGAGTGTCCAGTACTAGCACAAAATAATGCTGCTGCAGCTCAGAGAGGTCGTGGTGGTTCTACGCAAAATTCTAGAGGTCGAGGACGAGGTGCTATGCCTCCACAAACGAATGATCGCACTTCCAATTATTTTGATCAGCGAAACGGACAATCTGTACAGCCGACTAGATCTCAACAATATCACGTTGAGGATTACTGTGAAGTTAGTGAGGAATTTCAGCAAAATGAGTACGAGGACAGCCATGGACAAAGAGAGGGAGTAGTATCAGTTCCAGTAGATCAGAGTGGGCCTTATGTCGCAGTAGCCACATCAGGTGTAGTCGAACCGTTTCTGTTGGATACTGGTGCAGCAAAAAGTTCTATCATACATGCGAAACTCCCTGGCGCACCTTTGTCTGGCTTAACAAATGTTTCAGTAGGTTTTTCAGGCGCCCCTGTTCACAACCCCGTTTCTGGTCCTTTGTCTATTTCTGTTGGGCCTCGTCAATTGAAAGCACCCTTGATTTTGACGACTGGTTGTAATGAAAATCTGCTTGGTTTAGACTTGTTAAAACGCCTATACGCGACTTTGTACTGTTCTCCGTCAGGAGTACAGCTTACATTGGGTAAGAGAATCATCTCCCCGATGTACTTGTCAATGGATGCGCTCCCACTGGAGCTGCGTTCTCTCCCTGATACTCTTTGGGCGACTGGTCCTAATGATGTAGGTCTTTTGGAAATTCCACCCTATGTAGTAACTTTGAAAGCAAATGTCAAATTTCCACGAATCCCACAATACAAGATCTCTAGTGAAGGCGAACGTGCGCTCTTATTGATAGTGCAACATTTGATCAAGAAAGACGTAATAGAGGAAACTAGAGGAAATGTCTGTAACAGCCCTGTACTGCCAATTCTAAAACGCACTGATCCTTCAAAACCTCCAGTCTATAGATTTGTAATTGACCTTAGGGAGGTTAACAAAATTGTGATTCCACAGTTTCCTGTGGTTCCAGACATTACTGCATTGTTAACGTTGATTCCTGCTACAGCCACATGGTTTTCAGTGATCGACTTGAAGAATGCCTTTTTCTGCATTCCGATAGCCGAAGAAAGCAGAGATATTTTCGGCTTCTCTCTAGGAGGCCGAAGCTTCAGGTTTAAACGTGCTCCACAAGGCTATTGTGAAAGCCCATCCATCTACAGTCAGGCATTAAAAAGTCAGTTAGATTCTTTTGTACTTCCTCCTGGTTCTGCTTTGGTGCAATATGTAGACGATCTTCTAGTGGCTGCCGATGACAAAGAAACTTGCAAAGCAGCTACAATTTCCCTACTGCATCATTTGTCTGACTTAAATCACAAGGTGTCACCTTCCAAAATGCAATATTGTTTTCAAGAAGTGACCTACCTAGGTCATCTCTTGTCAAAGGAGGGAAGAAGGTTGACCCCAGAGAGAATAAAAGCAATTACGCAGATGAATGTTCCTAACACACAGAGAGAAGTGCATGCGTTTTTAGGTATTACATCATACTGCAGGCAATGGATCCCAAATTTTTCTCTTTTGGCAAAACCATTGGTGGCCTTGACTGGAAAAGGTGTTCCCAGTCCGGTGCCATGGTCTGCCGAATGTCAACAAAGCTTTTCTGAGTTACGAAATGCACTGTGTTCAGCTCCGGTGTTGGGAACACCTGACTACAGTAAGCCATTTACACTCTATGTTCACGAGAGAGAAGGTTGTGCATTGAGTGTTCTGACGCAACGATTTGGTGATAAACAGCGTCCTTGTGCGTATTTTTAATCAACACTAGATCCAGTAGCCAGAGCGTTGCCTAGTTGTTTAAGAGCTACAGCAGCAGCTGCAGCGTCCATTCGACAATCTGCTGGTTTGGTCATGAACAACATGCTAGTGGTCATGGTTCCACATGCCGTGGACACACTCATGAACCGAACAAAGACACAGCACCTCACCAGTGCTAGATTATCAGGCTATAAGCTGACACTGCTAGCAAGTCATATTCAGATTAAAAGATGCAATGTATTGAATCCAGCAACACTGTTGCCGACTAGCCAAGAGTCGAGTGATTCTGAACCACATGACTGTTGTTTCAGAACTGAGGAGGAGACAAAAGGACGAATTGATCTTCAAGACACTCCGTTATCAGACCCAGATGGTACGTTATACGTTGACGGGTCTTGTTTTAAATTGGAGAATGGTGATGTAACAGCTGCCTATGCAGTAACGACTTTGAGTACGATTGTGGAGACTGCAAGAGTGAGTCAGAATTCTGCCCAAGCTGCAGAATTAATTGCATTGACTAGAGCGTGTGTTTTAGCTAAGGGAAAGAGAGTGAATGTGTTCACAGATAGTCAGTACGCGTTCGGCGTAGCGCATAGTTTTGGCCGATTGTGGAAGGAAAGAGGTTTTATTACGTCCCATGGGACTAAGATCCAGCATGGTCAGCTAGTCAATGACTTGTTGGAATCTCTAACCTTACCAATGGAAGTTGCGATTGTGAAGTGCAGTGCTCATCGAGCAATCACGGATGATGTTGGTCGTGGAAATGCCTTTGCTGATGAGACAGCTAAACAGACAGCTAGGAATACGATGAGTGGGATGTATGTTGCAACGTCTGCAAGATGGGTTGCTGAATCGGGAATGTGTGAGGATACAGTGGAAAGCGTGAAAGCGATTCAGGAAGAAGCGACTGATGAGGAAAAGCTTGCATGGAAAGAGAAAACGGGTAAATTAGACTCGAGTGGATGTTGGATTGATTTGTCGGAACAGCAGCGTTGGATGTTGCCTGATGCGTATGTGCTTTCAGTAGTAACGATGGCGCATGGAGCAGCGCACATCAGTTCTAAAGGGATTTGTAAAATGTTGGCTCCAGTCTGGAAGAATGATGGAATTAGTAAATGTGCAGAAAGAGTGGTGAGAAACTGCATGATATGCCTGATGCAGAATCCTGGCAAGGGAATCCCCACACCAACTGGTCACTTCACTCCTCCTTCTTGCCCCTTCAAAGTGATTCAGTTGGATTTCATTCACATGGATCGATGTAACAACCTTAAATATGTCCTAGTGGTAGTCTGTGCTTTTTCAAGGTGGATCGAAGCATATCCACTAAAAGATAATACTGCCTTGTCCACTGCCAAAATCCTTCTAAAAGAATACTTCCCCAGGTATGGTATGCCACGGATTGTATGGTCGGACAATGGGAGTGAATTTGTAGGGAAAGTTATGCAGAGTGTGTGTGCAGGCTTGGGAATCAAGCAAAAATTTCACAGTGCGAACCACCCCCAGTCAGCAGGTTTAGCTGAAGGGTACAATGGCACCCTCAAGCTGAAACTAGCCAAGATACAAGCCTCTACAGGCTTGTCCTGGCCAGACGTACTACCTTTGGCCCTGTTATCCACAAGAGCGACTGTGCATTCCCGAGTAGGGCTTAGCCCCTATGAGATTGTGTTCGGTCGTCCTGCTAATGTTTGGGGGGGTACCAAGACCTAGGGAGTTTAAACAACTGGAATACCCAATGCTAATTGATTACCTTTTTGACTTGACTGCTAAATTGAGTCTCATTCACCAACAGGTTTTCGATGCATTGCCAAAGCCTTCGGAAAGTCCAGGTCATCAGCTGAAACCCGGCGATTACATTGTTATCAGGAATTTTGGACGGACCAGGAACCTTCAACCCAAGTTTGTCGGCCCGTTTCAAGTGCTGTTGGCAACAAGGACTGCTGTATGTGTGGCTGGAAGGAAGAATTGGGTTCACGTGACTCATACTAAGCGTGTACCCCTTCCACTCCCTTATGATAAGTGGGTTAGACAAGGAATTGGTGCCTCTGCTACAGAACCGGTTCCTAGATATGTTCCTTTCAGCGATGCAGAACTGATAACTGATTCACCAAACTCTGACTCCCCTTCTGAAGCTGCTCCTTTGATCACTGCATCAAATGAACATTTGTCCTCTGCGAACTCGAACATTGTTACTCCTGCTGAAAACAGACTATTCCCGGATCAAACTACTCCAGGAAAATTGAGATACAACCTACGTTCTCATTCTAAGGACAAATAAAGCAGGAAACTGCCTATTTTTCATATTTTGATCTGATACATTGCCTCCAGCCAGGAAGCTTGCTGAATATTTTGTATTTCTCTGTGTATTTCTGTTGTTCTTATTACCTTGCCGTCTGGGTCGCCGTAGGGTCGTGGCTTTTTGCCTAGTTGAATCTGCAGGGGCCAGACACAAGGTCGGTCTTTCTGTTAGTTCTGGGAACTCCCAGGGCTGATAGAGGCATTTTCAACTACGTACATATCATCAGTGGTCGCGAGCGGTTGTAGAAGATGGAGCTTCCTGAGCTGCACCGAGAGAATGTAATTTATGTTCGCAGAAATAGATTATACAAAATTCTTCATAACAAATGTTTTCTGATGCAATGTGCAATTACGTTTTTGATTGTTTTAATAACGTTGGTGGGTGGAATCGTCTTTGGTATCCATTTAATTTTTGCACCGATAACAACTACAGTACCTCCCCTTGATCTTGTTTCTTCTACTGTTGCTTCTTTTCATTCCTTTCATCCGTTCCCCGAACATGAGCAAGCTCGACGCTCAGAATTCATAAATAACACTTTTGTACAGCTTTTGCATCAACACCAACTGGTAGTTAACACAACAGACTGCTGGGTATGTGGTTTAATACCACACACTATGGATAAAGGCATTCCCTACCTGGTCTTGCCTTTTAGCTATAATGGATCATGTCGGGCCTTCCAAACTGTATTTGTCTATGCTCTGGAGACCTATCCCCCGCGTCCTCCACGGTCCGCTAAGTATAACTCCGTTAATAAAGCCTTGATAAAGGGAATAACTGACATGATTAAAGACGTCAATAACTCCCCATCTGTCCCTAGAGATGAACTACGAGATTATCTGAGTTGGAATTCTACGGAGTATAGCATTAGTTTGGGTGAAAGCAAGCGTAAGAGCTCCACTCCAGTCTGGGTCGTACCTCACCGAGGTCAATTCTGCTTGTAAGGTAATGGGAGAAATCCAAGAGCTCGGCCAGGGAAGAGTGACTGTGTTGAAACTTACGTGTATCCGTCAAACTCTTCCCCTGCCTTCCTAACTGCTAAGGGTACCTACTTCATCTATCAGGATAGGGCATATACATGGTTGCCTGCTGACTTTTCAGGTTCATGCTATATTGCTCGACTGTTGCCTCCGACATACACTGCTTCCCCAGATTATCACAAGACCAGAGTAGCAAGAGGTGTTTTCAGCAAAGAAGATACCGCTGGTCAGGAAGCCGGAGACTTTTTCAAAGGTTTCCTTCCTTTCTGGGGGCCTATGGCCAATAGTAGAAATCTAGGTCAGCTAACACGGGTAGTTGAATCTACTATTACAGAAACTGCTGGTGCCCTTAGTAATTTAACAGCTGAGCTCCAGGCGGATCGTCTCATGACGTTACAGAACCGTATGGTTCTTGACGTAATACTTGCAGATCGAGGTGGGGTATACAGAATGATCCAATCGAGCTGCTGTGTTTATATCCCCAATAATGCTCCGACTGTATACGAAGCGATCTCTAAGCTACACAAGATTTCCGACTCTATTCATGTAGACAAGGGAAACTGGTCATTAATGGAATGGCTTTGGACTCTACTATCAGCGTGGGGATGGAAGGTTCTTATGGTCGTTGGTATTATCCTAGTATTCCTATTCTCGTGCTGCCTTATTATCTAATGTGGTCCTGCTTTGTGTAGCCTCTGTGCTGCAACCTGTTTTAGAAAACCACCTGTGTTTGGAGACAAGGTGCGAGAAAGGATGATGCTGCAACAACATATCACTGACCTAATGAACATCAAGATAGACTCTGACATAGACTGAGTAATTGCCTATGTAAGGGCAAAAGGAGGGTCTGAGGTTCCGTGACGATTTGAACCCGTGTTTTCAACATTGTCGTAAACTCATAATTCTGGTACCAGTGAACCGCAAATGATCCATTTAGTATATCCTGGTGTTTTCGCTATGCTACGAGCAAGAGCACTCCTGTTATAACCACATTTCCGATACACCGATGGCATCCATTTTAGATTATGGCATCCATCTTGTATTCTTGCCCTCACATAGTCAATGGACACACAGTGACCTCCGATCAATTCACTTAAGGACGCGTAAGCTTTAGCCGGCGATTCACCTTGCTAGTGACACGTGCACCTTAGGACAGAAACGCTGTGGCTGCATGACTCGGCAAAAGCTGCCTCCTCTGCCTGAGGCCAGTCCTGCTATACTGGTTCTCGTGCTCGTTGGCCTGATCATGATTAGGCGGCCGAAGTTGGTAGCCTTGCCCATTTACGACCCACAAACATCTCTTATCCTGTTTCTCTATCTTCCGCACCTGGCTCTGCTCCTTTCCTTCTGGGCCTTTATTAGGGGGAGGTAACGAAATTTACGATGAGGCGGTCCGGCTCTTGAATAGAAAGTTTACATGGGATTATGATCGAACAGTGGGAACCTCTCATTCGTAATGTTTTGACATCAGAAAATGTTGACGATTCCTGTGTAACGCCAAATATTTATTGTTTAGGACATAAAGTTTAAGAAACGCACTAGTATGTGGAGAATGTTGCCCCCAGCTAAAAAACTTGTATTTAAGGAGCAACCAACTTTGTGCAAATCGAACAGGCTCCTAGAATCTGCCCGTGTGTAGTTTCTGTGACTTCTGTGTCCCTGCAGTAATAAACCTTTGGTCTTTGACGCCACCATCGAGAAGCCCGTGTTTCTGTTTATTTGTGCACCGAGACAGGTAGAACTCAGGGGTCTTCGGGTGTTGTCCCTGACACCTCTGGACCTTAATAAAAGTTCAGAACTCCAGATTTCCTGAAAAACAAATGCAATCAACATTAGACTGTGCCAGCAGTGCTCCCAGACCCCAAAACCCACCCAAAACAACCTAAAGGCCCGCCAAACAGCACCCCAAAGACAGGCAAGTGATCAAAAGCGCAAAATCTTTTTCTGCCTCGATTTTCTCCAAACCACTTTTATCCGGTATTAGACCTTCCCAGCAATGGCCCCAGACCCATCAACCCAGGCGGAAACAAGTAGAAGACCCCCAAACAGCCAAAAAGCAAAACTACAAATATCGAGACTGAAATTTTCAGGCAAATTTCCAAAATCACTCCGCGCGCGCTCTGCAGCTAGGCCCTAACTCCCCTTTGCCACCATGGATTTGCTTCAAACCTCTTGCAATCAAAAGTATCCATACCCAGCAGTGCTCCCAGAGCCAAAACCCTCCCACAAACACCCGGAACCCCCACAAACAGCACCTAAAAGACAAGCAAGTCAGCAAAAGCGCAAAAAAATGTTCACCTCCGATTTAGTCCAAACCACTTTGATCCGGTATTAGACATTCCCAGCAATGGCCCCAGACCCCTGCAGCCACCCGCAAAAAAGCAGAACACCCCCAAACTGGCAAAAAGCAAAAATGGGCCTACTACTTGGAATTCAGTCCAAATACGCTGGGCAGCTAGGCCCTAACTCCCTTTTTCCACCCTGGATTTCCTGAAAAACAAATGCAATCAACATTAGACTGTGCCAGCAATGCTCCCAGACCCCAAAACCCACGCACAACAACCTAAAAGCCCACCAAAAAGCACCCCAAAGACAGGCAAGTGATCAAAAGCGCAAAATCTTTTTCTGCTCCGATTTTCTCCAAACCACTTTTATCCGGAATTAGACCTTCACAGCAATGCCCCAGACCGGTCAACTCACCCGCAAAGAAGTAGAACACCCCCACAAGTGCAGAGTCTTTCTTCATTGGGAGTAATCCAGCCATCTGCTTTGAGGGAAATAGGAGTCTGGAGGAGGAACATGTTCTTGTGAACTTGTGAACCTGAGGACTGCAGACTGCGGCACCTTCAAATCAATAAGCAAATAAGTGAAGACAGTACTGCTGATGGGCTTGTTTTTGTGATTAGGTGATTAAAGTTTTTTTTATATAGATTTTGCAAAACAAAGAAAGACAGACACACAGGAATAAAAGTGAATAAGGACAAAAAAAAGTTAGTGATTCATTGACTCATTTTCAGGGCTTGGTGTCAGGGAAGAAGAGCTCGTCCTCATACTCTGCGAATTCAGGCGGGAGTAGGTCACCTAACAGAGAAGAACTTACCTCATCTAAGTTGGTGTCCTCCTCGTCTTCTTCCAGCATGTTTCTTGTATTTTGTAATCTGGTGGTATGAGGTGCTGATTCATCTTGATCATTGTTCACCTCTCCACATTTTTGGGCGAGAGGCGGGTCCTTTTGCAAGTTACAATGCCACCAGCAGCACTGAAAACACGTTCAGAAGAAACGCTTGCGAGTGGGCAAGACAAGCAATTTATAGCCAGGTTGGAGATCTCTGGCCACAATTCTCTTTTCCTATGCCAATACGGCAATGGGTCATCATGAACATAGACCTCTGTTGAGTCATTCAGATAGTCCTGCACCATCGACTCAAGGTTCTCCAGGGTTCCTCCACTTTGCTTACTTTTTGCTGGGACCTTTTGAGAAGCAAACCCAAGCTGAGTTAGCCAATCCTCTTCTTCACACAATGTTACTGTTCTGTCTGGTGCAGATGACCTGGTTGCTGGTGTCTTTAACAGCTGAGAGGGAAAATCACTCACCTCTGCCACAGCCACAGATGCAGAAGTGAATTCTTTTGACTCCGGATGGCCTGCTGATGCTGATGTACTGCCTTTTCCTTCAACTTACTGCCATTCTTTTTCAAACCTCCTGGCTGCCACAGCTAGCCAATGTTTGTACTTTGTAACTTCTGCGTCATCAAAAGGAAAGAATACTCTGCCTGCCAGTGCCTTTTCGTACCTTGGATCCAGAATAGTAGCACAAATGTAATGCTGTTCTGTGTGGATCTTTTGAAGACATTCATTGCAAAGTAGGCGCTGTAATAAATTCTCCGCCAACTCAAATGCTTGTTCCTTTTCTTCATCATTTTGAAACGTAGAAGACACCACCTTCATTTGGTGCTCTAGCATGTGCAACAATGGCATAGCTTTTCCCAAATTACAGTCCTCCCTGCTGACTGCACGCGTGAAGACCTCAAAAGGACGAAGCTTGTCTGTAAGGCTTTTAACTAGCTTCCATTGCTCCACCTGTATCCTCAGGTCCTTCATAACTGCACCCTGTGTAAAGAAATACTGATCGACTACCGCACACTGCTCAAACAGACGCTCAAGCATGTAGAAGGTTGAGTTCCAACGTGTTACCACCTCCTGGATGAGTGCTTTCACTGGCAGTTTACGTTAATGTTGCAGGCACCTCAGCTGCTTCCGGGCCTTAAAAGAATGGTTGAAATGTGTGCACATTATTCGACAGGTGGTCAGTAACTCGCACACTGAACTTTCTTCACTCAAGAATTTTTTAACAACCAGGTTTATACAGTGCGCCAAACATGGCACTTTGAAATAGTTACCCTTATCCATGGCCTTAACTACAATGGCGCCATTATCTGTGGAAACATAACTAATCATCCGTTTTCTTGGAGACAGCCATTGAAGGACCTTTGTGTTAAACTCCTGCAAAATGTTTTCTCCTGTATGACTTTTCTCCATGCCAAACATGGCTAGTGTTGCATGTTTCCGAGCAGCTTTAAAAACGTTGTTCGGGTCAACACCTGCGTTTAGCTTTGCATTAACCCCTGAAAAAGAGACCCAGTGTGTAGTGAAGCACATGTAATCAACGGCTTGGCAACTGGTTCACATATCTGTTGTCAGATGTATAGTGTGAACAGCACTCTTCTGCGAAGCTGCCCCAATCACCTCCAGCACATCTTCATGTAGTGCTGGAACCGCAACTCTGACAAAATAGAACCGGATAGGAACCTTCCATTTAGGGCAGAGAGTTGCCACTAATTCAAGAAAACCAACCCCTTCCACAGAAGAAATAGGGAGAAGGTCGGGCGCTAGCATTTTAGCCAGCTTAGTGTTATACGGACGCGTTATTGGGTGGTTGCGTTCAAATGGCGCATCTGAAAACAACATGCTTCTAATGGTGGGCTGGACCATTTTACGGGATGATGATGACTTCTTCGACCCAGTTACGCTCGGTGATGATGAACGTTTTCGCATTGGTGTCTCACTCTCTCCCACACTCTTAGTGTGGCTCATATATGTTGCAGGGGGTGTGCTGCTGACAGGGGTACTGGGTGTAAGTGAAGAAATGTTTGACGCTTCTTCCTCCTCGTCATCATCAGATGAAACATCAACGGATACAGTTTGTTGACTTGCAATTCGGGCTTCCTTGATCTCCTTTAGGTGCGCATGCCATTTGACAGTGTGCTGTCTCTCAAGATGACCTCTCTGGCCTCCGGTACCATAGTTGGTACCAAGCTTACCACGACTAACTTGAAGCTTACAAATGGTACAAATGGCTATGTTTTCCCTTGTTGGGCTAACACTAAAGAAGTCCCAAACTGCGGACTTCAAATGTCTGTGGAGGCGGAGGAGGCGATACTGGGAATGCTAATGCCAGACGAAGTGGAGGATGTGTGTTGCTGAACTTTACTACGTTGTGCACTTGCAGCACAACTAATTGAGGAAATGGAGGTCGAGGTGGATGGAGGTCCCTTCTGGCGAGAAAATATGGAAGCGGTAGGTGGTGGTGTACTAGTTAACTGCATTGGTGGTGGTCCCATTGCCGCGTCGACAACATCACGCTCAGCAGCATTTCGGGCTAGGGTAAAAATGTCTGTTTGCTGTATGCCCGCTGAGGCTGGATTGACGTGTATGATGACTGCATCATCGTCGTGAGAGTCTTCATCAGCAGGAGTATACGCCACTTCTTGTTCAGCGTCATCATCACACTCCATAAGTACGAGACTTTCGGGGACCTTCCTTTTACGCTTAGCTACCTTTGTCAGATCATGGTGTGCCTCACACTCAGACGGCCGTGGTGGTTCCCAATTGTCATCCATATCATCAGAAGGAAGGGGGCTTGAAGAAGATGTAGACACCATCCTTGATCTTTTCCTTGCTAGGGATCTGGAAGACAATGAATGATCAGGAGGAGTGGCTTCCTCAAATGATACCTTGGCTTGAATGTCGATTTCCTGATGTGCCCCTACTTCGGGAGGAACAACTATTGTGGGCAGTTGTGCCGCTCCATGCACCTCTGCTTGCGCATCTCCTTGCGTTGCCTCTCCTTCCACATGTACTTGGGCTTGTACTTGCACATGTGGTTGTTGTTACGGCTGTGGTTGTTGAACACTTGTCAGATGAGTTACAACAACGCGTGTTGATTGAGGGATGCTGCTACTTTCTTGCGATGAGCCAACATCACTGGTCGATGGTGATTGAACAACTAGACTGGCTGCCTCTGCAGCACTCAAGGGCTTGGACTTAAGTTGATGTGGTGGTGGTGGTGGCACTGAGCCCAATGGAGCGGGGGTGCTGCTCCCAGCTTGGTCCCCAGCAGACCCCGCTGCTGCTGAAGGCGTACTTTTTTTCCCCCAAAAAATGCGGCGGTCGGCACACCAGTCTCCTTGGTAAGTGGCGCCACTTGCTTCTTCTGCTCCTTACTGGCAATTTTCTTGCTAGAGGAGCTACGGGCAACTTATTTTGGGGCCATCTTCTTCAGATGTCAGAACAGCAGGCCGCAGTTGCACAAGTTGCAGAGTTGTCTGTGGCCACACGTGACGTTGTGCTGCACACACCGCAGCAGGACTTGTTCCAGGCACTGATGAGGAACGATGAGGCTGATGATTCATCTTTCTGCACCTAAAAGCAAACATAGCCAGAGGAACATCAGTTAAATAAATGTTGCATATGTAGCGCTTAAATTAATAGTTTGCAAGTAAGCATTTCTTTTATACCCACTCACCAAAATGGAAAGACCAATAAAATGCACCACTGACAGAGTACCACTGGGCATAATGGATGAAAGCATGGCAGACTGGGTGCAGGCCTATGGCACAACACAGCACACTGCCTGGCTTCAATATGGACCCTAGACCCCCACCACATGGCCAGGCCCTGCCTGTACCTGTCCTCAAAATGGCCCCCACCCACATGGACAGGCCCCATCAACACCTCAAAAAATCAAAAAAACACACAACAATCACAACAATCCAATGCCATCCATGCCCTCAATCGTGTTCAAATTCAAGACACCCCACAGAAAGACTAGGCCCATGCACCACTGAGTACACCTTGGCATAATGGATGAAAGCATGGCAGACTGGGTGCAGGCCTATTGCATAACAAAGCACACCGCCTGGCTTCAAAATGGCCCCTAGACTCCCACCACATGGCCAGGCCCTGCCTGTACCAGTCCTCAAAATGGCCCCAACCCACATGGACAGGCCCCATCAACACCCCAAAAAATCAAAAAAACACACAAAAATCACCACAATCCAATGCCATCCATGCCCTCAATCATGTTCAAATTCAAGACACCCCACAGAAAGACTAGGCCCATGCACCACAGAGCACCCCTGGGCAAAAGGCCCCAACAACAGCCCAAAAATCGAAAAATGATTCAGAAAAGGGGGTGGTGATGAACAGAGTGTCTGAATTAAGCAGACCACTCTTACCCAGTCCAAAGATCAGGGCTTGATCCATCACCGTTTTTTAGCTCACTGCACCATCCCAGCTCAGAACTTGGCTATATGCAAATTAGTCTGACCCTGGCCCAGTGCTTCATGGGAACAGGGCAGACCAAACTACCAAGCCAATTCTTATACTGGGAAGGAAACAAGCTTCCGGGGACCGGTTTCTGGCATTTCAGCCGTCTTCGGCCCGGCTTGCTTGAATCCTGATGGTGAAATGAGCAAGGGACTCACATCTGAGTATACCCTTCCACGCTTATGGTGGACAAAAATGATTCAGAAAAGGGGGTGGTGATGAACAGAGTGTCTGAATTAGAAGACCATTCTTACCCAGTCCAAAGATCAGGGCTTGATCCATCACCGTTTTTTAGCTCACTGCACCATCCCAGCTCAGAACTTGGCTATATGCAAATTAGTCTGACCCTGGCCCAGTGCATCATGGAAACAGGGCAGACCAAACTACCAAGTCAATTCTTATACTGGGAAGGAAACAAGCTTCCGTGGACCGGTTTCTGGCATTTCAGCCGTCTTCGGCCCGACTTGCTTGAATCCTGATGGTGCAATGAGCAAGGGACTCACATCTGAGTATACCCTTCCACGCTTAGGGTGGACAAAAATGATTCAGAAAAGTGGGTGTTGATTAACAGAGTGTCTGAATTAAGCAGACCACTCTTACCCAGTCCAAAGATCAGGGCCTGATCCATCACCGTTTTTTAGCTCACTGCACCATCCCAGCTCAGAACTTGGCTATATGCAAATTAGTCTGACCCTGGCCCAGTGCATCATGGGAACAGGGCAGACCAAACTACCAAGCCAATTCTTATACTGGGAAGGAAACAAGCTTCCGGGGACCGGTTTCTGGCATTTCAGCCGTCTTTGGCCCGGCTTGCTTGAATCCTGATGGTGAAATGAGCAAGGGACTCACATCTGAGTATACCCTTCCACGCTTATTGTGGACAAAAATGATTCAGTAAAGGGGTGGTGATGAACAGAGTGTCTGAATTAAGCAGACCACTCTTGCCCAGTCTAAAGATCAGGGCTTGATCCATCACCGTTTTTTAGCTCACTGCACCATCCCAGCTCAGAACTTGGCTGTATGAAAACTAGTCTGACCCTGGTCCAGTGCATCATGGGAACAAGGCAGACCAAACTACCAAGCCAATTCTTATACTGGGAAGGAAACAAGCTTCTGGGTACCGGTTTCTGGCATTTCAGCCGTCTTCGGCCCGGCTTGCTTGAATCCTGATGGTGCAATGAGCAAGGGAATCACATCTGAGTATACCCTTCCACGCTTATGGTGGACAAAAATGATTCAGAAAAGGGGGTGGTGATGAACAGAGTGTCTGAATTAAGCAGACCACTCTTACCCAGTCCAAACATCAGGGCTTGATCCATCACCGTTTTTTAGCTCACTGCACCATCCCAGCTCAGAACTTGGCTATATGCAAATTAGTCTGACCCTGGCCCAGTGCATCATGGGAACAGGGCAGACCAAACTACCAAGCCAATTCTTATACTGGGAAGGAAACAAGCTTCCGGGGACCGGTTTCTGGCATTTCAGCCGTCTTCGGCCGGATTGCTTGAATCCTGATGGTGCAATGAGCAAGGGACTCACATCTGAGTATACCCTTTCACGCTTATGGTAGACAAAAATGATTCAGAAAAGGGGGTGGTGATGAACAGAGTGTCTGAATTAAGCAGACCACTCTTACCCAGTCCAAAGATCAGGGCTTGATCCATCACCGTTTTTTAGCTCACTGCACCATCCCAGCTCAGAACTTGGCTATATGCAAATTAGTCTGACCCTGGCCCAGTGCATCATGGGAACAGGGCAGACCAAACTACCAAGCCAATTCTTATACTGGGAAGGAAACAAGCTTCCGGGGATCGGTTCCTGGCATTTCAGCCATCTTCGGCCCGGCTTGCTTGAATCCTGATGGTGCAATGAGCAAGGGACTCACATCTGAGTATACCCTTCCACGCTTATGGTGGACAAAAATGATTCAGAAAAGGGGGTGGTGATGAACAGAGTGTCTGAATTAAGCAGACCACTCTTACCCAGTCCAAAGATCAGGGCTTGATCCATAACCGTTTTTTAGCTCACTGCACCATCCCAGCGCAGAACTTGGCTATATGCAAATTAGTCTGACCCTGGCCCAGTGCATCATGGGAACAGAGCTGACCAAACTACCAAGCCAATTCTTATACTGGCAAGGAAACAAGCTTCCGGGGACCAGTTTCTGGCATTTCAGCCGTCTTCGGCCCAGCTTGCTTGAATCCTGATGGTACAATGAGCAAGGGACTCACATCTGAGTATACCCTTCCACGCTTATGGTGGACAAAAATGATTCAGAAAAGGGGGTGGTGATGAACAGAGTGTCTGAATTAAGCAGACCACTCTTACCCAGTCCAAAGATCAGGGCTTGATCCATCACCGTTTTTTAGCTCACTGCACCATCCCAGTGCAGAACTTGGCTATATGCAAATTAGTCTGACCCTGGCCCAGTGCATCATGGGAACAGGGCAGACCAAACTACCAAGCCAATTCTTATACTGGGAAGGAAACAAGCTTCTGGGGACCGGTTTCTGGCATTTCAGCCGTCTTCGGCCCCGCTTGCTTGAATCCGGATGGTGCAATGAGCAAGGGACTCACATCTGAGTATACCCTTCCACGCTTATGGTGGACAAAAATGATTCAGAAAAGGGGGTGGTGATGAACAGAGTGTCTGAATTAAGCAGACCACTCTTACCCAGTCCAAAGATCAGGGCTTGATCCATCACCGTTTTTTAGCTCACTGCACCATCCCAGCTCAGAACTTGGCTATATGCAAATTAGTCTGACCCTGGCCCAGTGCATCATGGGATCAGGGCAGACCAAACTACCAAGCCAATTCCTATACTGGGAAGGAAACAAGCTTCCGGGTACCGGTTTCTGGCATTTCAGCCGTCTTCGGCCCGGCTTGCTTGAATCCTGATGGTGCAATGAGCAAGGGACTCACATCTGAGTATACCCTTCCACGCTTATGGTGGACAAAAATGATTCAGAAAAGTGGGTGGTGATGAACAGAGTGTCTGAATTAAGCAGACCACTCTTACCCAGTCCAAAGATCAGTGCTTGATCCATCACCATTTTTTAGCTCACTGCACCATCCCAGCTCAAAACTTGGCTATATGCAAATTAGTCTGACCCTGGCCCAGTGCATCATGGGAACAGGGCAGACCAAACTACCAAACCAATTCTTATACTGGGAAGGAAACAAGCTTCCGGGGACTGGTTTCTGGCATTTCAGCCGCCTTCGGCCTGGCTTGCTTGAATCCTGATGGTGCAATGAGCAAGGGACTCACATCTGAGTTTACCCTTCCACGCTTATTGTGGACAAAAATGATTCAGTAAATGGGGGTGTTGATTAACAGAGTGTCTGAATTAGGCAGACCACTCTTACCCAGTCCAAAGATCAGGGCCTGATCCATCACCGTTTTTTAGCTCACTGCACCATCCCAGCTCAGAACTTGGCTATATGCAAATTAGTCTGACCCTGGCCCAGTGCATCATGGGAACAGGGCAGACCAAACTACCAAGCCAATTCTTATACTGGGAAGGAAACAAGCTTCCGGGGACCGGTTTCTGGCATTTCAGCCGTCTTCGGCCCGGCTTGCTTGAATCCTGATGGTACAATGAGCAAGGGACTCACATCTGAGTATACCCTTCCACGCTTATGGTGGACAAAAATGATTCAGAAAAGGGGGTGGTGATGAACAGAGTGTCTGAATTATGCAGACCACTCTTACCCAGTCCAAAGATCAGGGCTTGATCCATCACCGTTTTTTAGCTCACTGCACCATCCCAGTGCAGAACTTGGCTATATGCAAATTAGTCTGACCCTGGCCCAGTGCATCATGGGAACAGGGCAGACCAAACTACCAAGCCAATTCTTATACTGGGAAGGAAAAAAGCTTCTGGGGACCAGTTTCTGGCATTTCAGCCGTCTTCGGCCCGGCTTGCTTGAATCTTGATGGTGCAATGAGCAAGGGACTCACATCTGAGTATACCCTTCCACGCTTATCGTGGACAAAAATGATTCAGAAAAGGGGGTGGTGATAAACAGAGTGTCTGAATTAAGCAGACCACTCTTGCCCAGTCTAAAGATCAGGGCTTGATCCATCACCGTTTTTTAGCTCACTGCACCATCCCAGCTCAGAACTTGGCTATATGCAAATTAGTCTGACCCTGGCCCAGTGCATCATGGGAACAGGGCAGACCAAACTACCAAGCCAATTCTTATACTGGGAAGGAAACAAGCTTCTGGGGACCGGTTTCTGGCATTTCAGCCGTCTTCGGCCCGGCTTGCTTGAATCCGGATGGTGCAATGAGCAAGGGACTCACATCTGAGTATACCCTTTCACGCTTATGGTGGACAAAAATGATTCAGAAAAGGGGGTGGTGATGAACAGAGTGTCTGAATTAAGCAGACCACTCTTACCCAGTCCAAAGATCAGGGCTTGATCCATCACCGTTTTTTAGCTCACTGCACCATCCCAGCTCAGAACTTGGCTATATGCAAATTAGTCTGACCCTGGCCCAGTGCATCATGGGATCAGGGCAGACCAAACTACCAAGCCAATTCCTATACTGGGAAGGAAACAAGCTTCCGGGTACCGGTTTCTGGCATTTCAGCCGTCTTCGGCCCGGCTTGCTTGAATCCTGATGGTGCAATGAGCAAGGGACTCACATCTGAGTATACCCTTCCACGCTTATGGTGGACAAAAATGATTCAGAAAAGTGGGTGTTGATTAACAGAGTGTCTGAATTAAGCAGACCACTCTTACCCAGTCCAAAGATCAGGGCCTGATCCATCACCGTTTTTTAGCTCACTGCACCATCCCAGCTCAGAACTTGGCTATATGCAAATTAGTCTGACCCTGGCCCAGTGCATCATGGGAACAGGGCAGACCAAACTACCAAGCCAATTCTTATACTGGGAAGGAAACAAGCTTCCGGGGACCGGTTTCTGGCATTTCAGCCGTCTTCGGCCCGGCTTGCTTGAATCCTGATGGTGGAATGAGCAAGGGACTCACATCTGAGTATACCCTTCCACGCTTATGGTGGACAAAAATGATTCAGAAAAGGGGGTGGTGATGAACAGAGTGTCTGAATTAAGCAGACCACTCTTACCCAGTCCAAAGATCAGGGCTTGATCCATCACCGTTTTTTAGCTCACTGCACCATCTCAGCTCAGAACTTGGCTATATGCAAATTAGTCTGACCCTGGCCCAGTGCATCATGGGAACAGGGCAGACCAAACTACCAAGCCAATTCTTATACTGGGAAGGAAACAAGCTTCTGCAGACCGGTTTCAGGCATTTCAGCCGTCTTCGGTCCGGCTTGCTTGAATCCTGATGGTGCAATGAGCAAGGGACTCACATCTGAGTATACCCTTCCACGCTTATGTTGGACAAAAATGATTCAGAAAAGGGGGTGGTGATGAACAGAGTGTCTGAATTAAGCAGACCACTCTTACCCAGTCCAAAGATCAGGGCTTGATCTATCACCTTTTTTCAGCTCACTGCACCATCCCAGCTCGGAACTTGGCTATATGCAAATTAGTCTGACCCTGGCCCAGTGCACCATGGGAACAGGGTAGACCAAACTACCAAGCCAACTCTTATACTGGGAAGGAAACAAGCTTCCGGGGACTGGTTTCTGGCATTTCAGCCGTCTTCGGCCCGGCTTGCTTGAATCCTGATGGTGCAATGAGCAAGGGACTCATATCTGAGTATACCCTTCCACGCTTATGGTGGACAAAAATGATTCAGAAAAGGGGGTGGTGATGAACAGAGTGTCTGAATTAAGCAGACCACTCTTACCCAGTCCAAAGATCAGGGCTTGATCCATCACCGTTTTTTAGCTCACTGCACCATCCCAGCTCAGATCTTGGCTAAATGCAAATTAGTCTGACCCTGGCCCAGTGCATCATGGGAACAGGGCCCCCCAAACTACCAAGCCAATTCTTATACTGGGAAGGAAACAAGCTTCCGGGGACCGGTTTCTGGCATTTCAGCCGTCTTCGGCCCGGTTTGCTTGAATCCTGATGGTGCAATGAGCAAGGGACTCACATCTGAGTATACCCTTCCACGCTTATGGTGGACAAAAATGATTCAGAAAAGGGGGTGGTGATGAACAGAGTGTCTGAATTAAGCAGACCACTCTTACCCAGTCCAAAGATCAGGGCTTGATCCGTCACCTTTTTTTAGTTCACTGCACCATCCCAGCTCAGAACTTGGCTATATGCAAATTAGTCTGACCCTGGCCCAGTGCATCATGGGATCAGGGCAGACCAAACTACCAAGCCAATTCCTATACTGGGAAGGAAACAAGCTTCCGGGTACCGGTTTCTGGCATTTCAGCCGTGTTCGGCCCGGCTTGCTTGAATCCTGATGGTGCAATGAGCAAGGGACTCACATCTGAGTATACCCTTCCACGCTTATGGTGGACAAAAATGATTCAGAAAAGTGGGTGGTGATGAACAGAGTGTCTGAATTAAGCAGACCACTCTTACCCAGTCCAAAGATCAGTGCTTGATCCATCACCGTTTTTTAGCTCACTGCTACCATCCCAGCTCAGAACTTGGTTATTGCAAATTAGTCTGACCCTGGCCCAGTGCATCATGGGAACAGGGCAGACCAAACTACCAAGCCAATTCTTATACTGGGAAGGAAACAAGCTTCCGTGGACCGGTTTCTGGCATTTCAGCCGTCTTCGGCCCGGTTTGCTTGAATCCTGATGGTGCAATGAGCAAGGGACTCACATCTGAGTATACCCTTCCACGCTTATGGTGGACAAAAATGATTCAGAAAAGGGGGTGGTGATGAACAGAGTGTCTGAATTAAGCAGACCACTCTTACCCAGTCCAAAGATCAGGGCTTGATCCGTCACCGTTTTTTAGTTCACTGCACCATCCCAGCTCAGAACTTGGCTATATGCAAATTAGTCTGACCCTGGCCCAGTGCATCATGGGATCAGGGCAGACCAAACTACCAAGCCAATTCCTATACTGGGAAGTAAACAAGCTTCCGGGTACCGGTTTCTGGCATTTCAGCCGTCTTCGGCCCGGCTTGCTTGAATCCTGATGGTGCAATGAGCAAGGGACTCACATCTGAGTATACCCTTCCACGCTTATGGTGGACAAAAATGATTCAGAAAAGTGGGTGGTGATGAACAGAGTGTCTGAATTAAGCAGACCACTCTTACCCAGTCCAAAGATCAGTGCTTGATCCATCACCGTTTTTTAGCTCACTGCACCATCCCAGCTCAGAACTTGGCTATATGCAAATTAGTCTGACCCTGGCCCAGTGCATCATGGGAACAGGGCAGACCAAACTACCAAGCCAATTCTTATACTGGGAAGGAAACAAGCTTCCGTGGACCGGTTTCTGGCATTTCAGCCGTCTTCGGCCCAGTTTGCTTGAATCCTGATGTTGCAATGAGCAAGGGACTCACATCTGAGTATACCCTTCCACGCTTATGGTGGACAAAAATGATTCAGAAAAGGGGGTGGTGAGGAACAGAGTGTCTGAATTAAGCAGACCACTCTTACCCAGTCCTAAGATCAGGGCTTGATCCATCACCGTTTTTTAGCTCACTGCACCATCCCAGCTCAGAACTTTGCTATATGCAAATTAGTCTGACCCTGGCCCAGTGCATCATGGGAACAGCGCAGACCAAACTACCAAGCCAATTCTTATACTGGGAAGGAAACAAGCTTCCGGGGACCGGTTTCTGGCATTTCAGCCGTCTTCGGCCCGGCTTGCTTGAATCCTGATGGTGCAATGAGCAAGGGACTCACATCTGAGTATACCCTTCCACTCTTATGGTGGACAAAAATGATTCAGAAAAGGGGGTGGTGATGGACAGAGTTTCTGAATTAAGCAGACCACTCTTACCGAGTCCAAAGATCAGGGCTTGATCCATCACCCTTTTTTAGCTCACTGCACCATCCCAGCTCAGAACTTGGCTATATGCAAATTAGTCTGACCATGGCCCAGTGCATCATGGGAACAGGGCAGACCAAACTACCAAGCCAATTCTTATACTGGGACGGAAGCAAGCTTCCGGGGACAAGTTTCTGGCATTCCAGCCGTCTTCTGCCCGGCTTGCTTGAATCCTGATGGTGCAATGAGCAAGGATCTCACATCTGAGTATACCCTTCCACGCTTATGGTGGACAAAAATGATTCAGAATTGGATGGATGACATTGGATTGTGGTGATTTTTGTGTGTTTTTTTAGACTTTTTGGGGTGTTGTTGAGGTCTGGCCATGTGGGTGGGGGCCATTTTGAGGCCTGGTGCAGGCAGGGCCTGGCCATGTGGTGGGGTGAAGGGGCCATTTTGAAGCCAGGCAGTGTGCTCAGGCCTGCACCCAGTTTCCCTTGCTTTCAACCATTATGCCCAGGTGTAGTGAGTGGTGCATGGACCTAGTCTTTCTGTGGGGTGTCTTGAATTTAAACATCGTTAAGGGCATGGATGGCATTGGATTGTGGTGATTTTTTTGTGTTTTTCGACTTTTTGGGGTGCTTAACTGATGTTCCTCTGGCTTCCATTGCTTTTAGGTGCACAAGAGAACCACCAGTGCCAGGAATAAGTCCTGCAGCGGTGTGTGCAGCACAACGTCATGTGACGTCACGTGTGGCCACAGACAAGACAACTCTGCAACTCGTGCAACTGCGGCCTGCTGTTCTGACATCTTGTTGTAAATAAAACAGCGATAGTATTAAGCATTCGCTAAAGACATGCTATCATGTCTTCATTCTAGTTTATCTGCCCGTACTTGAAATACAGCCAGACTCTATTTTGTTTTCTGGCGTCCATCTTGTATGTTACACATTGCCATGTGTTCGCCACAAGGCAAGTCCTACCTCACTGATTGTCACCCCTGAAGTTTTCCCAGCAACAGGCTATAAATAGTTCTTTGTGTTTCTAGCGCATGCCCAGTAGGAGTCACATCTGTTTCTGATTAGCGAAGATTGGAATGTGCATTCGGCTGTCTCAAGAACCGTTAACTCCACCCATGTATCGATCATGTTCAAGAAATGTCCATATATGGTTGTAAATCACGTTTTGAGCTGTAACCGCCCACTTATGAGCCCCTTCTTTGTGTATAAAAGGGGACCGCATGTCCGAGTTCTTTGTGCTACCTTGTACAATACTGTAGAGTGTTGTGTAGGCTGTAGTACCACCTTTAAAGGTTTATTAAACTATGTTTTTGTATTTCCAGTTTCCGTGCCAATTTCTTGTGTAAGTCTGAGGACTCTGTGTGCAGAAGGGCAAACCCTTTCCCATTCGCAGGCCTTGCTGAGGCCTGTAATCATCAATTGGCGCCCGTCACGTGGGGCTCATTGACGACTCGGATGCTCGAAGGACTGGCCGTGACGAAGGATTGGAACCTTGCCGGGGACGTGATCACTGCCAGCGGCGCCTTTAGTCCTGGCATCCCAAAGTATTCTTCCTCCCCATCCGATCTGACCATCTGGGTGGCGCCGGTCATCAACTGAGACCTCTTCTGTCAGTTTGCCGCATAGTGGCCGTTTGGACAAATTCGGAACTTGGCAGTTGGAATCTGGACGCTCTTGATTGGTAAGAATCGTTGTACGGTACTTGCTGCGAGCCTTTGGTAGTCTTGATTGGCAAGGCAGTTTTAGGATACGCTTGCCCCGACTAATTTGTTTGTTTGTTTGAGGTGACTAGTCATATTGTTTGGTTTGGTTATATTCATATATGTGTTGCAACGGCCCAATGTTTTAAGTGCCATTTTAATTATAATTAGGGCTCCCGGTTTTCCGTTTAAACTGATTTTTACATATAAATACAGACGGAAAACAAGTTTTTCTTTATCTGTATTTATATATAAAAAACGGGAAAATACTAGTACATTTTGCCGCGCTGCCGATCCCCAACCATCTGGTGTCTCCCCCTCCTTAGAGGGTTAAGAGGTGTCAGCCCCGGCAGAGACAGCTTCCCCTGGCCCCACCGAGTACTTCACAGGTCTTTGAAAGACCATTTATATGTTAATGAGGCTTTGTGTTTCCTTCGCCCCTTCTCAGAGCCCCCACGAAATTGGCCTCTGTAACTAGCTCCATACTAGCACTCAGAGTTACAGCTCCAGTGACCGGTGAACACGGGTCAAAGCTGAAATGTAGCGCCTTGATGCGCGTCTGTCACTGGTGTGCAAGGACATGTGAGGGACACGCACACTCTGCTTCATTTAGAGATGTTACTGTGAAAGATGCACAGGGTATGCTGTGAGACGCAGATCAGTGATTTCAAACCACTGGTACTCCTTTTACTAATCCACAGTGTCCCTCTGCTCACGAGTGTGCATCAGCACTGGGAACAGTGAATTTCTTTGTATATGGGCGAAAAGCTCTGGTCTGTTCAGTGCGCCGAATTAAGGGTGTGCTGCAGCATAAACTGGGATGCGTGTTGTTGGGGAATGGCACAACTGCTGACTACTCTCTGGTGGACAGAACCAGACAGTCAAGGTGGAAGCGATCTATAAATCAATTGTGCATTGAGAGTGAGATGGCTTGTGTCTGGTAAGGACTCAAAAATAAAGCAGCCAGTGCTTGTATGGTTTACGAGGGTACAGCTGCACGTAAACTGCATGCATGTAGCTCTCTTCCTACATCCCTAAACGGGTTGTAGATCAAAATGACAACTTAACAAATGCTTCTCATGATGGGTCATCTTGCAATCAGCAAAATGCCAATTCTGCCCACGTAAAAGGTTAGCACATCATGAATTAAATATGCTCTTTGGCAAAGATGGGACTTTTGAATAAGCAGCACTTAATAATTTACATTCATAGCAATAAAAAATAGTAGAAAACATGTAGAAATCTAAGTATGTATGCTAAAAAAATCTGGAGTAAATTAATTCAACAATGAGATAAAGCTGGAAGTCGATAGTCAGATGCAGTGCCTGAGGAAAGCTCCTATTTTAGAAATGTAGGCAACCACCTGAACACCAAAGGTGGATCACAAAACGTGTTGACTGACACAATTACATGCCCTTGATAGTAAGCAAGGAAGTGCTTGATGTTAACACCTTTTACACAATATAAATATTACAAGAATTGTTGTACATAACTGTTGTGTTGCATTCTGTTGCTTTTGTGATGTTTTATTTTTTGAACCGTTGTGTTTCTGTGTTGCTTTATCACACTGTGTCATTGTTGTGGCTGTTGTGTTTCATTAAATTGTGTTATTATTGCGGTGTAAAAAAAAATTTAAGATGCACAGAGTCACTTTGCAAGCAGAATAGGTTGCGGGTCTCATTTCTCGTCTATGCTGTCTCCCTGTTACATGCGGCCTAGGTGCAGGATTGAGACTGTTTACTGAGTGGGGACTCGGCTACTTCAGCATGGGCGACTTCTGTTATGCCTGGTCCTCAGTGCTTCTGTAGACGTGGGAGAGAGACACGCAGCCTTCACTGGTTGCAAAGTGACCCTGTGCATCTTTCACAGTAACATCTCTGAGTGAAGCAGACTGTGTGTGTCCCTCACATGTCCTCGCACACCAGTGACAGGCATACATCGCGCATCATCAAGGCGCTACATTTCAGCATTGACCCGTAGTTCTTTTTCCTAGACCATCAGACACTCCAAAAGTACAAGGCTGTCCGTGATGTCTGGATATTCATTGTGACGACCGTGATATCAACATCCCAGCGAGGTCCAATCCATAAAGGAAAAACAAATCCCACAATGTTTTTTAACCCAGTTTGGCAGGATGAGCATTCACCAACACTAAGGATTTCAGAATGTTTGATAATGTCTGATTGGGTCATGGTGACTTGCTTATTTCACCACCACCTGGATTCATGCCCATCAAACGTGCTAGCGTCTCTCTTCATGCATTCTCCATGCATACCCATCAAACACTGCGCTGGCACTTTTTGTTATTTCACTCTCCACCCATAATTCACATCCATCCAACATTGGGCTTGCATCTTTCGTAATATTTTGTGTGTCTTGTTATTTCACTCCCACCTGTATTCATGCCCATTAGACACCGTGCCGGTGACTCTTCTTATCTCAACCTCCATCCACCATTCACACTCTTCAAACACTGTGCTGGGGCCTCTCGAAATTTCACACTCTACCTGCCATTCAATTCATCAAAGATTATTCTTTTCATGTTAGCTTTTCAAGCAAAATCACTCATTGATTTTTGAATAATTAGTGTAAAAGCTTTAAGTTGTATTCTCTATGAGTGTTTGCTTTTTTCCAGTATGCTGATACTTTTTTTCAGGCAGCATATTACTGTAGTCTAGTGCATAATTTGAATTGAATTGCTTCCAGGTGTTTATAGCGGGACACAATTGAGTTGTAACTGAAGGCAGTGCGAGTTTCTCTAAGTGGGGCAGTATGGAGTTCAGTCGGGGAGAGGATGTGGCACTCTGCCGATGACAAACTGCAAGGTTCTGAGACAAATGGCTTGTTATAGCACTTTTAAGCATATTTGGGACATGCTGCATAAGGCAAAGTTTTCAGATGAATGTATAGTGTTGACCAATGACAACCGAGCGCATGTGTGCATTGTCAATTTAAATAAATGTGGAAAATACTAGCTGTAGCGTCGTCTTTTGCTTGCGGAAAAAATAAATGTGGATAAATACAGAAAAATGCCCCAAAAATAAATATGGATAAATACAGACGGAAATGGCAAAAAATAAAGACCATAAAACTGGGAGCCCTAATTATAATACTGCATAGTTTGCACTATTTTTTAGACATGCCTGTTTTTAGCGCACTTCGTAAGTGGTGCTGCTGTTTTGGAAATGACCGGTTGATACTTGAAGAATCACAGCCGGCTCCCCCGGAAGGGACGCCGAATAGGGACATGTATGTGTAATTTGGTCTTTCCCCCATAATGTACTGCACATTGTGGAGGAAATATACCAAAAAAGATCCTGAGTTACGATGGCCTATGTATGGATCATTTGATTTGCGGAAAATTGAGTATGTGGAGCAGTGTATGTGTAAGCGGCGAGTGAGACAAGATATGTTTGAGTGTATACGTATGTGGGTGAAAGAGGTGCGAGAGCGTGAGAAGCGTGAGCAAGCACTGATTGAAAAAGAGCAGCGAAAGAGTGAGCGTGAGAGAGCGCATGAGGTGAAAAAGCGAGAAGCAAAGGAATTAGAAGAGAAGCAGGAGAAAGAACGTTGGTTGCAAATATCTGGCCAATATCCTGTTCGACAGCCTCTTTATCCTGTCTTTAATACATCGGATGATGATTTTTCGTTATTAGATCGCGCTCCGCCCTCGTACGCTGGCCCGTCTGCCCCGAGAGGAGGAGATCAGGATTTCGGACCGCCTGGGCAGAAAGTGGATACGCGGTCTATGTTGTCGACCGAGCGTATGGCTGATCTCCGTAAGATTGCTTACCGGGTTAACAAAGATGCTGTCTCCCTGACAGATTTATTGGAAGAGCTTGCAGCATGGGAAGATAGGGAGAAATTATACTTTACTGAATTTGTTTCTAATGAAATAGTAACAGCTTTTCGGAAATATTCCAATGTTCTTGAGCCAGAGGATGTGATAGCTGATTTTAAAGAATTGCGTAAAGGTCTTTTTCTTCCTTCTCAGGTGCCTGATGCGATTCGATGGCTATTTGTGTTGCGGGATGAGATGTTTCAGCTACGGGATGAAGTGCGGAAAAGGAAAGCTGGCAAGAAGCAACCGAATCCAAGTGGCGGCGGGAAGCAGTCATCCATCTTTTATTTAGATAAGATGGATGCAGTGCATGTTAAACCGATGCGGGAGGCGGCGCCTTTGTACGTTCCTCCTAAAGGAGCGGGTACTAGTTCGGATAGAGGGTCTCCTGATACTCAAGGGTATTTCATCTATGACTGGGTTTATACTCCTTGGAATAGAGCAGATGTTATGGCATTAAAGGCGGCATTACCTGATCCACGAAAGAATGCTGCAGCCTTTTATGAGGAAGTTGAGGGGGCTCTGAATTCTTGTACTGTGACTCTGGCCGATATTGACTTGTTTTTCGGGCTTATATTACCCCCAGATATGTGGAGATCTATACGAAAGGTAGATGACCTTCAGACATTTAAAGTTAAATGGGCGGATCTTGAGGATGAGGATAGGGAGAGGAAACCTGCACAGAAACCGCGCCAGTCGATTTTAGATCTGCCCGCTGCTATTTTGACTAAATTAAAAACGCTTATCCCCCCTAAAAAGATTGATTGGACTATGTTAGCGTCATTTAAACAGAAAGTAGATGAACCAGTTTCAGATTTCTTTACACGATTTGAAGAAACTTTCCATGATTTTAGCGGCCAGTCGCTTACGGACGACACGGGTCGTCATCTTTTTGTTGATAAATATGTTTCGAATTTATTACCGGGAGTAGCAGCTCGATTAAAAGCGATCGAAAGCTCTTGGATGACTTCGACGCCAGCATCCCTCCTGATGATGGCTCAGTATTATGAGCGTCAGGAATTAGAAGTGAAGGGTAGTGAGGAAAAGAAATCGAAAGATTTAAAAACGAAGGTTATGTTAGCGCAAGTGTACGGGCCGCCTCGTAGAGGTAATGAAAGGGGCGGTCGGAATTTCCCCCGTTCTTTTTCGGGCCGTACTGATTTGGCCCGGGATCAATGTGCATATTGCAGGCAGAAAGGCCATTGGGCGAATGAGTGTCCATTGTTGCGCGCACAGCGGCAAGAGTGTGGGTAGGGATCCATGAGGGGTAGAGGAGGTTCTTCAGGTCCGAGGGGCAACACGAATGATCGAGCTAGGTTTGAATCTAATATGCGACCACAAGATGGGTCCAATGTTTCTGATCGACGAAATCAATACCAAATGTCTGATTATGTACCTCCTGAACAGCACGATTCACAGTATGCATAGGATTGCGTAGAATGGGGTAAGGAATCAGTTGAAGTGCCAGTGGATCAGAGGGGTCCTTATGTTACAGCACATGTTTTGGGTTCTACTGATCGGTTCCTGGTTGATACAGGAGCTACTTGTAGCGCTTTGTCTAAAAAATTGGTTCCGAGGGCTCCCCTGTCTGGCTTAACAATTACGTCAATAGGGTTCGATGGAACGCCTTCTGTTAGCCCACTATCACAACCTCTTGCACTTTATGTAGACCAGTTTGCTGCACCATGTCTATTTTTGCTCTTCCCGAACACGCCTGATAACATTGTGAGCCTGGACATGCTCAAGCATTTTCGGGCTACGATACGGTGCTCCCCTGAAGGAGTACACGTCATTTTGAATGACAACTATCCAACAATGGAGAGGGTGTGTATGATTAAGGAAGATGCTGCACTGGCCTCTTTACCTCATACTTTGTGGGCCACTTCAGATACTGATGTGGGACAGATGATCATTCCTCCGGTGCACATTAGTGTAAAGGAGGGAGCCGTGTTAACGCGCCTGCCTCAGTATCGAATCTCACAGGAGGGAGAGGAGGCGCTCATACAGATAGTGCAGGATCTGATTAAAGTAGGGGTGGTTGAAGAAGTTCACTACAATGTGTGTAACAGTCCTATACTACCGATTTTGAAGAAAAACACTGACACCAGGATTTATCGATTTATTATCAATTTGAGGGAGGTCAACAAGATAGTGATACCTCAATACCCAGTGGTTTCTGATATTATGACATTTCTTACTCTGGTCCCGCCAACTGCAACAACGTTCTCAGTTATAGACTTGAATAACGCTTTCTTTTCGATCCCTATTCATCCTGACAGCCGATATCTTTTCGGATTCACGTTGAATAATAGATCGTACAGATTTTGTAGAGTTCCCCAAGGCTATACTGAGAGCCCTAGCATTTATAGTCAGGCATTGAAACGGCAGTTGGATTCTTTCATACTGCCTGAAGGTGTGGCGCTTATACAATATGTCGATGACATCTTGTTGGCAGCCGACACCCTTGAACAATGTGAGGAGTGTACATTGTCTTTACTTACCTTCCTGGCATCATACAACCACAAAGTATCGAAAAAGAAACTGCGATATTGTAGACCAAAGGAAACCTACTTAGGTCACTGTTAGACCTGACATCATTGGCTTGAGTCTCTCCTCCATTTTTTCTGTTTGCCTCCTCTGTTTACGATGTTTTGCTGGTATTTCGCTTTGGGCACTGTGCCACTGCTGATCAGTGCCGCGGTGCAAGTGCTCCCTAAGTTAAATTACTGTATTGATTGAATTTCATGTTTGGCTTATTTGGTTTACTGTCAGTCCCTAGTCTAGTGCACGCAGAGTGCCGGGGCTCGTAAATACAAATGCCGCTAGTGGGCTTGCAGCACGTATTGTGCCACCCACACGAGCGGCCTAGTAAAAGTATGTCTACAGGTCTGTCATTGCTAGACCTACGTGCAGTCTTGTACTGTCAAGCGGGCTGCGCAAGTACGCCTACTTGCCAGTCCTCCAAACCTTCCCTTAGCTTCATATTAGTCACCCCTATGGTAGGCCCGAGGGCAGGGTGCATTGTAAGTATAAGGTAGGACAAGCCTGACGAAGTTGCCATGTCCTAATAGTGAACTACAGCCATATTCGTACTTCACTATCGTAAGGTCGTCTGCTCTCTATTAGTTAGAATGGGCTGCCAGGATTGTTAATGGTATGATCCTAGTGGGCTCGGGGAGCATGGTGCAATGTCGAGTTTGGTATCCCTGAACTCGGGGTTTGATAACGCATCCGGTTGGGTGGATGGTTTTTGGACCCTGGGTTTGAAAATAGCACTTTTAGAAAGTGACTATTTTCTTGTCTAACTATTTCTGGTTTCTGCTGGTTTGGTGTGTGTGTGACCGGGGCTGGGTGGCTCCAGAGTTCTGAATGAGTCAGTGTAGGGTGAGTGGTACATCTGCATTGAGAGTAGGGGAAGAGTAGCTCTTGATAGCCGGCCCTGCCCGATACAATGCTGGCTCCACCTCCTGTCAGTGACATTACTGGGTCCACCTCCTGCTGGGTGTCTGAGGATGCAGCCCTGCACCGTGAATCGGCCAGGTGTCACCACCTGGCTACACCCACCACAGTCCCAGAATGAGGGGGAGTTCCCCTGCATGGACAAAGGGATCAAAGCCAAAAAGGGGTATAAGAGAAGGACCCCTGAACCAAGACTTTAGATCAATTCTGACAAGGAACCCGGAACCAAGGACAAGAAGCCTGCTGATCCAAGGACTTGCCAACCCCTTCTGCCAGACTGCTGTTTGCTGGGCGGAATCCTGCAGTTGCTTCTTTATTTTTGCCAACGAACCAGGAGAGAAGAACTGAGTTTGTACTCTCGAACTTTGCCAAGGAAATCTCCAAGGGCTGGAAGAGTGCCAGCCTCCTGTTGAAGTCACAGGGCTAAAGGACTTCACCATTTGCTAAAAGTGCTTGTTGCTGGAACCTGTGAATCCAGCACCTCTGAAAGAATCCAGCAATCTCGACGCCGACGGACGCCGACGAATCCAGCTCGACATCGTGAGTAACGGCTCCAGTGTCCCGTTTCCTTGACGCCGGCCACCGGGCCCGATCGACGCTAGTAGCGAAGCCGCTGCCGGCGCCTCGACCCCGAGCCCTCTCGACGCCGTGAGCGCTGTTCACTCTTGCAACATCATCATCGAAATCGACGACTTCTGAGGCCTGATCGACACCGAATTGCTCAACACCGCTGATCATCGTGTGCTTCACTTTTCCAATGTACTGTGTTGTTGGGGGTCCGTGTGACTCCGGGCTCGTCGTAGGGCTCCTTGCGGTCGACGCCGAACCTTTGGATTAACTTTGCCTCAACGTTGTGTGACTCCCGTGTGGTTTACATTGTTGCCAATAACTGTGATCTAAAGAAGAAGACTTGCCTTTTGTTACTAAAGACTTTGTGCTAAGAAGAACCTACGCTTGAACTATTATTTTTCCTTCCAAGAGTATTTATTAAGATTGTGGTATATTTTTGTTGTTATTTGGTCTTGTGCTAAGTAAGCATGGACGAATTTTGCGAATTTGCGATCAGCGAATTTGGGGATTTGCGAATTCGCGATCTGCAAAATTAGCGAATGTGTGCAAATTTGCGGATTTTTGTTTTTTGCGTGTACGCGGGGTTTTTTGCGTGCTCGCAGGGTTTTTTGCGTGTTCGCGGGGATTTTTGCGAGCCGCTTGCATAGCGAAGTTACCCATGCAGTCGTTTATGGGAGAGGGAGTGAGAGATAGATAGATAGATAGATAGATAGATAGATAGATAGATAGATAGATAGATAGATAGATAGATAGATAGATAGATAGATAGATAGATAGATAGATAGATAGATAGATAGATAGAAAGAGAGAGACAGAGAGGGAAAGAGAGAGGGAGAGAGAGAGCGAGAGAAAGAAAGAGAGGCCGGATCTCTGAAGGGCCAGATTCCTGAGTTGCCCCTACAGAACATACTGCTTTTTATTTTTAGCAAAATGCATATGAAAATTGTGCTGTAAAGGTCTCCTTTAGTTTAACCCCTCCTGACAACTCAAAATTGGTGTATTTGCCATCCTCTCCCTTCTTCGTGTTTTTTATATCTGTAAGTGCTTCATGATGAGGTTTAATTCCTTGGACAGGTGCCTCGTTGCCTACTTGTAACTATTCTCTGACCCTGCTTCAAGGGTCAGAGCAGGGTCAGAGAATAGTTGCAAGTAGGCAACGAGGCGCCAGGAAGCAATTAGCAGCAGGTGTCTAAGTTGAAGTTAATTTGTTTGTAACCCTTTTGTAAAAGGTTGCAAAGAAATTAGGTTCAACTTTTGCACCTGCTGCTGTAACCCTTGCTTGGCTGTAAATTCGTCCCCGCTGATTTGTGGATTTTACCGCGATTTCGCAAGATTTGCGGATCGCGAAATCGCGGAAAATCCGCAAAACGGATTTTACGCCCACCCTTAGTGCTAAGCCTTATATAAACATTTGTATTTTTATAATACTACTGTGTCGTGTCCATTTGTAGTGTCTTCACTTTATTACTGTATGTGGTCGTAAATGCTTAACGCACTGCTCTGATATAAGCTTATCTGCTTTGCCAAGCTACCGAGGGGGTGAGCAGGGGTTATCTAAGTGTGTGATCCCCTTGCCCTGACTAGAGGAGGTGAGTCCCTATTGGTCAGAAGTGTATACCTCTGCCAACTAGGGACAGCCAAGTCTAACAGTCACCTTTTGTCTAAGGAGGGGCGTGCACTTACACCAGATCGTATTCAAGCTATTTTAGACACACCAGCACCCTCCACGCAGAAAGATGTTCGAGCTTTTCTGGGTCTCACCTCTTTTTGTAGACAGTGGATATTAGGGTTTTAATACATAGTTAAACCACTGTTAGCCCTTTTGACAAAAGATACTCAAGTTCCCCTTCCCTGGACAGATGAATGTGAGAATGCTTTTCAACAATTACATCAGGCCCTTTGTTCAGCACCAGTGTTAGGCACCCCTGATTACACGAAGCCCTTTACATTGTATGTACATGAGAGAGATGGATGCGCGTTATCAGTGTTAGTACAGATGCACGGTGATAAGCAGCACCCTTGTGCATACTTCTCGGCAATGCTTGACCCTGTTGCTCGAGCGTTGCCTGGTTGTCTCCGCTCAGTTGCAACAACAGCTGTGTCAATACGCCAGAGTGAAGGAATTGTGTTATCTCATAAGTTGTTATTGTTGGCCCCCCATGCTGTTGATGCCCTTTTGAATCAGACAAAGACGCAGCATTTAACTAGTGCTCGTCTGACAGGATACGAGCTAACACTGCTGGCTCCTCATATTACTTTGAAGAGACGTGCAACACTGAATCCAGCCACGTTGCTGCCTTTCCCAGCGACTCAGCCTGAGGCGCAAGAGACACATGACTGTGTATTTGTGACTGAGGAACAGACAAAGGGTCATATTGACTTGCAAGATACGCTCTTTACAAATGTGGATGGAGAGCTATGGGTGAATGGGTCTTGCTTGAAGTTACCAGACGGGACTACTTCCGCAGCATATGCAATTACTACGTTACACACAATAGTGGAGACAGCACGCATACCGCAGAAATCAGCTCAAGCAGCAGAACTGATAGCGTTGACACGAGCGTGTGAGCTTAGTGCAGGATTATGTGTGAACGTCTATACGGACAGCCGCTATGCTTTCGGAGTAGCGCACAATTTTGGCCTGCTCTGGAAGGAAAGGGGCTTTTTGACATCAAATAGAGCGCAGATAATGTATGGAGAATTAGTACATAATCTCTTGACTGCACTGACCTATCCTAAAAGGATAGCTATAGTGAAATGTAGAGCGCACAAGAAGGTGACAGACAAAGTGGGACAAGGAAATGCTTTTGTAGATCGAGTTGCACGTGAAACTGCGATGCAGCCTGGCTCCACTGCAATGTATGTTGTGAAGTCACAAGCTGAGTGGTGGCATGATGCTAGAGAGAAGGTACTAGAGATACAAAAGACTGCTACTGATAAGGAACGAGAGCAATGGTCAAAATATGGAGAAATGGATGATGAAGGCTGCTGGAGGAATAAGCAGATGGATAGGTGGAAGTTACCTACAGCCTTCGTACAACCTATGGTTCAGATGGCACATGGGCTAGCACATGTTGGAGCTTCAGCAACTGTGAAATTGCTTACGCAAGTTTGGGAGCATCCAGAAATTGCTAGCACGGCTAAGAGAGTAGTACAGACCTGCATGATTTGCCTTAAATACAATGTAGAGAAAGACAGTGTAGCAAACTCTAAGGGCATAAATAATCCCTAGATCAGAATCCAAACAAAATAATAGACCCTCCACAACATTCAAATAAATGTGTGCTGAAACAGTAATTTATACAAAAATTCTTCAATCTTTTTATTTTGATTATAGTATATTTTGTTTGTTATTTTTATCCTTTGTATAAATTTCATTTACTTATTTATTTCATTATCCACATTTAAAAAAAACACCTTGGTGTATAATACATAATATTCAAACACAAGCAAAAATTTTTTGTTATTTACAATTAAAGAAATACAGAGACAATAAGTGAAAACAGAAAAAATTACATAAACACAATTTCAAAAACAAATTAACCCAGTGATATACGAGATATTCAGTCGTTGGAATAATTGGTGAAGGCAATGCGGTTGAATGGAACTACGCGCGTTTCGGCCCAAGGCCTTCGTCAGGTGACCGTCATTCGTATATTTTTTAAATAAAATAGAAAAAGTGATATAACCTAAACAGACAAAACAAAGACAAAGAGATATAGATGTATCAACAGCTCAGACACACATATTCATTTCAGCTATTTACAATGCAGTTTCTATTTCTGTATTTAAGGGTCTATAACAGTTACAATACAGATGTATATATATATAGAATGTAAACGTCTTAGAGCAACCACTTATTTCAATTAAGGCCAGACCATGATCCTTGTTCCATATTGGCTAATCTAAAATTTAGTCACTTAAAGTATATCCATTTTTGTTACATTTCTAAATATGATAGTTTCTCTGAGAGGTTCTCAGACCAACAGCTCCATATTAGAGACTAAAGCTTCAGAAAGAAAAGAATTCAGAAAACAGAATAGTTGTAGACGCAGATAAAGCACCTATACAATCACCCTAAAGATACCCTTACTAGAAAAAGGATATAGCCATTTTTACTTACATAATATCGAGTCTGATATGCTGATCAGCATATCAGACTCGATACAAATGAAATTAAAACTGTCGCCATAGGAAGCGAAGTATAGATTCGTCAACTTGTCAATTATTATGTAAGTAAAAATGGCTATATCCTTTTAGAAATGTAACAAAAATGGATATACTTTAAGTGACTAAATTTTAGCTTAGCCAATATGGAACAAGGATCATCCAATAGGTAACTAGGCATTTGTAAAGCAAAAAATTAGATGGTCTGGCCTTAATTGAAATTAAATGGTTGCTCTAAGACGTTTACATTGTATATATATATACATCTGTATTGTAACTGTTATAGACCCTTAAATACAGAAATAGAAACTGCATTGTAAATAGCTGAAATGAATATGTGTGTCTGAGCTGTTGATACATCTATATCTCTTTGTCTTTGTTTTGTCTGTTTAGGTTATATCACTTTTTCTATTTTATTTAAAAAATATACGAATGACGGTCACCTGACGAAGGCCTTGGGCCGAAACGCGCGTAGTTCCATTCAACCGCATTGCCTTCACCAATTATTCCAACGACTGAATATCTCGTATATCACTGGGTTAATTTGTTTTTGAAATTGTGTTTATGTAATTTTTTCTGTTTTCACTTATTGTCTCTGTATTTCTTTAATTGTAAATAACAAAAATTTTTTGCTTGTGTTTGAATATTATGTATTATACACCAAGGTGTTTTTTTTAAATGTGGATAATGAAATAAATAAGTAAATGAAATTTATACAAAGGATAAAAATAACAAACAAAATATACTATAATCAAAATAAAAAGATTGAAGAATTTTTGTATAAATTACTGTTTCAGCACACATTTATTTGAATGTTGTGGAGGGTCTATTATTTTGTTTGGATTCTGATCTAGGGATTATTTATGCCCTTAGAGTTTGCTACACTGTCTTTCTCTACATAGTTTACCTTCCCTACGAGTAGCTAACTGAGTACATTGTAGGGGCCCCCTTTTTCCCATAGAATTGCCTTAAATACAATCCAGGAAAAGGGACACGAACTCCAGCAGGAGGATTTGCAACACCCACTGCACCGTTTGAAGTATTGCAAATGGATTATATTCAGCTGGAACACTGTAATAATCTGAAGTATGTCCTGGTTGTGGTTTGTGCATTCAGCAAATGGATTGAAGCATACCCTACGAAGGACACTACTGCAATGACTACTGCTAAGGTGCTGTTGAAGGAATTATTTACTCGTTTCGGTGTTTGCAGATTGTTGTGGAGTGATAACGGGCCCCATTTTGTGGCGGACGTTATTAAGTATGTCCTGAAGGGACTAGGCATTGTACAAAAATTTCATGCAGTGTTCCACCCACAATCAGCAGGTTTGGTGGAAAAGTACAATGGCACGCTGAAGTTAAAGATAGCGAAAATTCAGGCTTCTACTTCTCTGACTTCGCCAGATGCTTTGCCTTTGGCATTATTGTCTATCAGATCAGTACCGCATTCTCGGACGGGCCTAACGCCCTATGAGGTTGTATTCGGGCGCCCCATGAACATATGGGGGGTGCCCAAACCAAGCTCAGTGTGCCTAAACCGAGTTTAGTGTATGATGTACCTTGTGTTTTAATGAATGACTATTTGGCACAATTAACTGATAGCTTGGTTTCCATTCATCAACAGGTTCGAGAAGCACTCCCTGACCGGTCCACAGGAAAAGGCCATCACCTCCGGCCTGGCGACTACTTTCTGGTGAAATCTTTCGAGAGGTTGAGTAGTCTGGAGCCGAGATGGTGCGGTCCTGAACAGGTCCTTCTCACGACAAGAACGGCAGTGCGGGTGACCAATCGAAAAAACTGGATTCATTCCATTCATTGCCGGAAAGTACAACCTGACCTGGTGGAGCCTGCGGTATTGACCGACCATCGAGATATCCTGACTACGGAAAGACGCCGTGCTGTGGTACCTGACGAATCTGAGGAGTTCCTACCGGACCAGACGATCCCTGCATCAAGAAGTTACAATCTACGACCAAGAAAAGAATCTGCAATTGTGTGAGAAGTTGTCAGAACGGTCCCTAGGTCAGTGAAACGGAGAGCCAATGAGGCAAGGGGGGGATCAGCCATGCATTAGAGTAGTGACACCCGTCTTGGCCCGCTGGTGGAGAAAACAACGGCTACCTACGGGGTAAGAGTTCTGACAACACTTTAGTTTCAGGAAGATACTGTGTGCATTTGCTTAAATGGAGAAGAAGAAGATTTTTTGGTTCTGTAGGATTCATTATCATCATAGCAGTTATCGCTACAGTCATGTGGTTTGTGGAGGATAAGGCTCCTGCCCGTGAGCTATATGTTGTTTCCACTCCAGTCCAAATGAACACTTTTTCTATACCCTTCCATATCAAGAGTTGAAACATCAACAGTCGTATTTGAATAACATTTTCATCCAGATGTTGCATCATACCCACGTTGCTACAAATGCTACAGACTGTTGGATATGTGGGATGATGCCAGCGCACCAAAAGAAAGGAGGAACACCATTCATACTTTTTCCTTTCTCTCATAATGGCTCTTGTAGAGCATGGTACACTTTGCTTTTTGCTACGAGAAAGCCTGCAGTAGGAAGATTGCTTTTCAGACTGAATAAAGAATGTCATCAAAATAAAGAAGGTTATCCACAAGCTAACGGAACTATATGGGAGTGGGAAGAGTATCGACCGGACAATGAATCGACACATTATATTGTGTAGGTCATATTCCTGTAGATGTTAGTGATTGTATTGTTGTATTGAATATTGATGACCTTAATAATAGTACTTTCCTCGCCTCTCATAACACCTATTTTGTATGCGGGAACAAAGGCTATTATCAATTACCAGCCGGATGGTCTGGAGTATGTTATGTATCGTTTTTATTACCACCTGTATTCCTGGCACCTGCATCATATCACAAAGACTTGAAATTATTGAATAATGTGACTGTAAATAGATTCAAACGAACCTTATCTGTAGATGATATTGATCAGACGGACACTAGTCTGCAACAGTATATAGATTTCAATTTAGGATTGTTTTTCTTTGTGGGAGCTGCTCTGAACAGAAGAAAGATACGACAATTAACAAGAGTAGTGGAAGCTGTTACCAATCAAACTGCTGCAGCCCTTGGGAATCTTACTGAAGAGCTACAAATTACCAGGATTGTTGCATTACAGAACCGAATGGTTCTTGATGTGATGTTAGCAGATAGAGGTGGAGCTTGTAGAGTTATCGGAAGTAGCTGCTGTGTCTTTATCCCCGATCATACTCCTTCTGTGTACAAAGCCATTAACAAGTTACATAAGATTGCAGCTAGGTGGTTTTGGACCTTGATTTCTACATGGGGTTGGAAGGTTCTCACTGGACTATGCATAATTATTGCCATATTATTCACATGTTGTGTATGTATTCAATGTAGTCCAATGATATGCTCTTTATGTGTTTTATTTTGTGTGCCTAATAAACAATCTGTCACAGAAGCTACCCATAAGAAAACTATAACTAGAGAGATAGCTGATATGATGAGCATCGATATAAATGATGAGTATTTAGATTATCCAAGGAAACCGAATGTCTTCAGCAAATGCTGAAAGGGTCATCTGTTGTAAATAAAACAGCGATAGTATTAAGCATTCGCTGAAGACATGCTATCGTGTATTCATTCTAGTTTTATCGCCCGTACTTGAAATACAGCCAGACTCCATTTTGTTTTCTGGCGTCCATCTTGAATGTTACACATTGCCATGTGTTCGCCACGAGGCAAGTCCTACCTCACTGATTGTCACCCCTGAAGTTTGCCCAGCAACAGGCTATAAATAGTTCTTTGCGTTTCTAGCGCATGCCCAGTAGGAGTCACATCTGTTTCTGATTAGCGAAGATTGGAATGTGCATTCGGCGGTCTCAAGAACCGTTAACTCCACCCATGTATCGATCATGTTCAAGAAATGTCCATATATGGTTGTAAATCACGTTTTGAGCTGTAACCGCCCACTTATGAGCCCCTTCTTTATGTATAAAAGGGGACCGCATGTCCGAGTTCTTTGTGCTACCTTGTACAATACTGTAGAGTGTTGTGTAGGCTGTAGTACCACCTTTAAAGTTTTATTAAACTATGTTTTTGTATTTCCAGTTTCTGTGCCAATTTCTTGTGTAAGTCTGAGGACTCTGTGTACAGAAGGGCGAACCCTTTCGCATTTGCAGGCCTTGCTGAGGCCTGTAATCATCAATCTGAAGAAGAAGGCCCTAAAGAAAGGTGGCCGTAGAGCCTCAGCGAAAAAAGTTGCCAGTGCCACTGCCAGTAAAAAGGAGCGGAAGAAGCAAGTGGCACCACCTACCAAGGGGACGGGTGTGCTCACCAACACCTTTTTTGGGAGGAAAAAAACTACGCCTGCAGCAGCAGCGGTGTCCGCCGGGGACCAAGCTGGAAGCAGCACCTCCGCTTCATTGGGCTCAGTGACACCACGCCAAGTTAGGTCCAAGACCATGAGTGCTGCTGCGGCAGCCACTTTGGTTGTTCAATCACCATTGACCAGTGATGTTGGCTCATCACAAGAAAGTACCATCCAATCAACGCCGGGTGTAACTCAACTGACGAGTGTTCAACAACCACAGCCGCAACGACAACCACAGGTGCAACTAGTACAAGCGCAAGTACATGGGCAAGGAGAGTCACAAGGAGAGGTGCAAGTAGAGGCGCAAGGAGAGGCGCAAGTAAAGGCGCACGGAGAGGCGCAAGGAGAGGTGCATGGAGAGGTGCATGGAGAGGTGCAACTAGAGGTTCATGGAGCGGCACAACTGCCTACAACGCTTGTTCCTCCAGAAGTAGGGGCACATCAGGAAATTGATATTCAAGCGTTATCATCCGAGGAAGCCACTCCTCCTGAGGATGATCCATTGTCTTCCAGATCCCCAGCAAGAAAAAGGTCAAGGAGGGCTACTACTACTACAAATTCATCTTCAAGCCCCCTTCATTCTGATGACCTTGATCCTGATTGGAACCCACAAATGCAGTCTGAGAGTAAGGCACGCCATGAGCCGACAAAGGTAGCTAAGCCTAAAAGGAAGGTTCCCGCAAGGCTTTGACTTATGTGTGATGACGACGAACAAGAAGTGGTGTCTTCTGCTGCTGATGAACAGTCTGACGACGATACACAGACTTCATTCCAGCTCCAGCGGGCATGGAGCAGACAGACATTTTCACCCTAACCCGAATGGCTGCTGTGCGGGATGTGGTCGGCGTGGCACTGGTACCACCACCAACACAGTTAACTACAACACCAACACCACCTACAGCTTCCATCTTTTTTAGTAAGATGGGCCGGCAGGGACCTCCATCCAGCTCAACCTCCATTACCTCAAGTAGTGGTGCTGTAAGTGAACAACAGAAACAAATTCAGCCATGCCCATCCTCCACTTCATCTGGCATTGAAAGTCAAAGTAGCACCTCCACCACCAGCAGACATCTCCAGTCCCCAGTCTGGGACTTCTTTATTGTTAGCAAAAAGGCAGAAAACCTGGTTGTTTGTTTGATTTGTAAAGTATTTGTTAGTAGGGGTAAGCTTGGTACTATGGTACTGGAGGCCAGAGAGGTCATCTCAAAAAACACCACCCTATCCACTGGTATGCACATCTACGTAAGATCGAAGAAGTCCATAGTAGAACGGATCCAAATGTATCCATTCACATTGCATCTCCAGTCGGTTAAAAAAAGAGCGGCAGAATATTCAAGGAGCCGGCAGAAGTACAACTGAAACAGCAGGCCATCCCGCGTCAAGTTCCACTTCTGAATCTGTGGCCGAAGGGAGTAACTTTCCCTCACAGCCATTGACGACACCAGCAGCAACCGTATCATCGCCCTCACCTGTACCAGCCCAGCCATAATATTGTTGGAAGAGGATTGGCTAACTCATCAAGGGTTTGCTCGTTACAGTGCTGCAAAGGCCACAGATGGTACGCAAAGTGGAGCAACCGTGGAGAACCTTGAGTCGATGGTGCAGGCCTATCTGGATGACCCAACAGAGGTCTTTGTTAATAAGAACCCATTGCCGTATTTATACAGGAAAATGCCTCTATGGCCACTGATCAAGAACCTGGCTCTAAATTATTTGTCTTGCCCACTCGCAAGCGTGTCTTCTGAACGTGCCATTGTAACTTCAAATAGTATCCGCCTCTTGCCCAAAAATGTGGAGAGGTTAACACTGATCAAGATGAAACAGCACTTCATACCACCAGATTACAAAATATGTGAATGCACGCAGGAAGAAGAGGACACCGATTTAGGTGATGGAAGTTCTTCTCTGTTAGCTGACCTACTCTCGTATCAATTCATAGAGTCTGAGGACGAACTCTTCTTACCTGACACCGAGGCCTGAAAATGACTTCCTTTTTTTTGTCCTTATTCACTTTTATTCTTGTGTGTCTTTCTTTGTTTTGCAACTTTTACCACAGCAAAACTCTAATCACCTAATCACAAGTCCATCAGCAGCACTGTCTTCATCTTATTTTCCTTATTGATTTAAAGGGTGCAGCAGTCTGCATTCCTGAGGTTCACAAGTTCACAACTCAATCATGCTCCTCTATACTCCTCCTCCAGACTACCCCTATCCATTTCCCTCAAGGCAGATGGATGGATTACGACGAGTCCCCTCAAGTGGGACTGAAATTACTGACTGACTACATGCTTGCTGAGAGAGTTACTTCTGATATTGACAGGAGAGGCTGCCCCGTGGGCCCTCACTTTCCGAAGAAGATGCTGACAAAAAGTAGAACAGGTAATGAATAATTGAGAAGATGGCATGCAGTGGACAGCAATGGCTGTCTGGCTCTGATGAAACCAATTGCTGTTTGTTTTTTGTGCATGAAATGATGAATCATATGTCTTGTCTTAGTTAATATTTAATCTTTTACACAGTAATTATAACTCATGTCAACTACTCTTTTTTTTTACCTTGTTTAATTCAAATTGTACTTCAAATTCAGGGGCCACTATGTTGCATTTTACAATATGCAAAATGTCCTTGGAGTGGACTCACTTGCCAATATACCATGATGATTGATTAAATAATATATCTTTTTTCTTTACAGTCACTCACTGGGATGGATGGATCATCAGCGTCGGTTTACGGAAGAACTATGGCCAATTCGTGAGTGGCAAACAGGTAAACCAGTCTACAACAACTACTACAGCAGAACGCCATGTCTGTCTATTCGTGGTATGCAGTGGTCGAGGGCAAGGCAGTGTACTGTTGTTGTTATGCCAGTCAGAGTCCACTCCAGACAGCAGTTCATGTAAAATTGGGGCTATGTGGCTTGCTGCATACAATTAGATATGCTTTGTCTGTCTGACAAAGAGCCTATGTATGCTACATCAGGTTGCTTCACTCAGTGGTGCCTGCCTTGACCGTTTGCATGGCACTGCCTCAAGCTTGGGCCAAACATCCGTTATGATTGCGAAATTTGCAGTTTTTCGGTATTTCGCAAATTTCGCGAAATTACCGAAAAATCGCAAATTCTTGAGCGGAACGGATTTTTGGCCCATGCTTGCAGCAGGGCCATGCAGACGGTCAAGGCAGGCACCTCTGAATGAAGCATCCTCCTGATGTAGCATACCTAGGCTCTTTGACACAGACAGACAAAGCATATCTAGGGTTTAGGGTTCAGTGCGAATTGCTAGGGTTTTTGGGGTTTAAGTTGGTAGGGTTCCCGCTGAGTCTAGGGCTCAGGGCCCGATGCAGGCTCATTCATTATGATGTTGGCAAGGTTTTAGGGGGTTTGGTGTTCTTTGGTCGAGAATTGGCAGAATTTTGGCCTTTTTTGGTGTTTTGCGGGCCCGTGTGTTTGGGTGAAAACGAAGTGAAAACTAGTCGTAGATCTTCTTTTTCTTCTTCTTCTTCTTCTTCTTCTTCTTCTTCTTCTTCTTCTTCTTCTTCTTCTTCTTCTTCTTCTTCTTCTTCAAAGAGCGCAGTGGTTTGATTTTGTTCTGCCTTGCTGAGATTCTTGGGAATCGCTGGAACAAGTGTCCAGGTAAGTTTCAAGAGGATCAAAGTAGTGGAAGTGCTGAAAACAGCAATTTTTTGTGAACAGCGCAATTTGCCATGTATTGAATGTACCACTATTCCACGTTTTTGGGAGGCTGTTTGGGGGTGTTCTAGATTTGTGGGGGTGAGTCGGGGGGTCTGGGAGCACTGCTCGGAGTGTCTGATTTTGATTTCGAATGCTTTGAAGAAAATCCATGGTGGAAAAGGGGTGTGTGGACCTAGTTGCAGACAGCTTTTTGGCACAATTTAAACTGAGGCCTAGCAGTATTGCGTGTTTTTGGGGGGCTGTTAGGGGGGATTCTAGATTGGTGGGAGGGTCTGGGAGCACTGCTGGGATAGTCTAATTTTGATTGCGAGTGGTTTGAAGAAAATCCATGGTGGAAAAGGGGGTTTGGGCCTAGTTGCAGACAGCGTTTTGGCACAATTTAAACTGAGGCCTAGCAGTATTGTGTGTTTTTGGGGGGCTGTTTGGGGGTGTTCTAGATTTGTGAGGGGGGTCTGGGAGCACTGCTGGGATAGCATAATTTTGATTGCAAGTGATTAGAAGAAAATCCATGGGGGGAAAGGGGAATTAGGGCACAGCTGCAGAGCGCGTTTGGACCAATGTTGACTGGTTGGCTTAAAATGTTCTAAGTGTGAGTTTTTGCAATTTTGCTTTTTGCCTGTTTGTGGGTGTTCTACTGTTTTGCGGGTGGGTTGACGGGTCTGGGGGCAAAGCTGGCAAGGTCTAATATTTGGCGCAAGTGGTTTGGATAAAATCCATGGTGAAAAAGTTTTTCACTTTTCAGACTTTTCGCTCACTTTCGTGTTTTCGGGGGGCTGTTTGGGGGGTTCCTGGTGTTTAGGGGGGGTTGAGGGTCTTGGAGCAATGCTGGGCATGCCTAATTTTGGTTGCAAGTGGTTTGGAGAAAATCCATGGCTGGAAAGGGGAGTTAGGGCCTAGCTGCAGAGCGTGCATGGAGTGATCTGGGAACTAGGCTTACATTTTTCTAAGTGTGAGTTTGTGCATTTTTTACTTTTTGCCTGTTTGGGGGTGTTCTACTTTTTTGCGGGTGGGTTCAGGGTTCTGGGGACAATGCGGGGAAGGTCTAATATTGGAATCAAGTGGTTTGGACAAAATCCATGGTGAAAAAGTTTTTAACTTTTCAGACTTTTCACTCACTTTTATGTTTTTGGGGGGCTGTTTGGGGGGTTCCTGGTGTTTGGAGGGGTTGGGGGGTCTTGGAGCAATGCTGGGCATGCCTAATTTTGGTTGCAAGTGGTTTGAAGAAAATCCATGGTGGAAAAGGGGGGATTTGTCCTAGTTTCAGAAAGCGTTTGGCACTATTTTTAACTTAGGGCTCGTTAGGGTTAGCAGTATTGCATGTGTTTGGGGGTGTTCTACATTTTTGCGACTGGGTTCTGGGGTCTTGGAACACTTGTGGGAATGTCTAATTTTGGTTGCAAGTGGTTTGAAGAAAATCCATGGTGGGAAAGGGGGGATTTGTCCTAGTTGCAGAAAGCGTTTGGCACTATTTTTAACTTAGGGCTGGTTAGGGTTAGCTGTATTGTATTGCATGTGTTTTGGGGGTGTTCTAGATTTTTGCGACTGGGTTATGGGGTCTTGGAACAGTCGTGGGAATGTCTAATTTTGGTTGCAAGTGGTTTGAAGAAAATCAATGGTGGGAAAGGGGGGTTTTGGGCATACTTTCTGAGTGTGTTTTGGCACAATTTGAATTTAGGCCTCTGCGAGGTACGCAAGTAGTAGGCAGTATTCTGCACGTTTTTGGGAGGGTAATGTGGGGTGTTCTAGATTTAGGGGAGTGTTACTGCCACCTCTGAAACTGAAAGTGTTATTTTTGCACTACACAGCGAACCTTATATTGTTTTCAATCCGTGGTGTTTTTTTATCACTTACTGTTGTGTTTTTCCATCAACAATTACAGGCAGGCTTTTACCCTGTGCCAACGAACAATGTACTCAGGCTTACCATTAGCGATCCGCAATTCTGCATCGGGCAGGCAGTGGACAGTGTGTCTGGTCACCAAGATTGATCGACGGAGCATCCGATGGAATGAAGGAGTACTACGAATAAGAGGAATGGCAGGATGCATCAACTTCACACAAATTCAACAGGACAACTACAACATACAGTTACAGTATCCTCTTAAATCTTTTAAATGATATTGTTGTGAACTTGAACTTACTTTTATGAGTGTGACTCTGTGCATTTTCTAATTCTAATTCAAATGCAAGTGAAATTGCGTAATTACTGCAGCCCTGTACTGTCAACTTGTTTCTTCGTAGTTACTAGTAAGTTGCAGTAAGTAGTAGTACTACTTTTCAGTAACCTAACCATCCATTTAGCAAACAACTTCATGCATACAGTAGTGCACTTCCTTTATGTCCCTAAGATTTTTCAATATCTTCAAATCCTAAAATGTGTTTCTCTTCATTTGTTGTTAGTCCATGCTGTGTTTTTTTTTCCTCTCTACCAAACTTTCCCAAAAAACCCCATTCCTATACAATTTGCAAACCCTAACCCTCTTCTCCCGTGCTGTGTGGTATTTCATTGAGGTGCGACTGACAACAACAATAAATTCCACACACTTGCTGGGGAGGATAAGGTCAAAGCAACCGAAATCATTCCAATCAGAAGTTCATGTGCGCCATCGTGGATTGATGATGATCATCAAGAACATCCTCCTCCTAAACGAAGTGAAGAATCAAATGCTTAATGCTTACGTTACGTTGATGTGTCCTTTGCCTTAATTTCTGATAGCAGTCAAACTCCAGCAACTACTACTTATATTTACATTAATTTAGCACTGCTTAGGCTACAATTTATGGCATTGTTCTCTACCGTACTATCTATTGTAGTGTTTCTAATGCTACGCTCAGGCCACTCAATGTTTAATTTCCTTATTTTTCATATGTTGCTACTGCCAGTGTGTACCAATACTGCTACCAGCACAACAATGATATTGCATCCATTGAGGATTCAAGTCAACAACCAACCTTAATCAACATTTGCAATGCAGGCAGCTCTGTGGCTACCCCTATTCTCAAACACGAATCACAGGTAAGATAAGCATTTTGGAGAGGTAGAATAATGGGCTAGGACTGGGAGGAGAGCAAAGACTGACAGTACTACTAGTAAAGAACAGAAGTAGGGCTACTGAATTCACTAACTCGGTTGCTTGCATTTTGGTACATTTCAGGACTAGATGTTTAATTCATGCTGGTAAGTTTGAAGAAATCAAACGTCCAGTTAACACCGCCAACTCCCAAACAAAGTAATATGAACGCGTATACTGTGTTTTGGTATGAAAAATATAATTATTGAGAAATATATATTATTGATGTTGTTGCCACAAAAATAAAATAAATTACTCCAACTCACCCCCCCTCACTAACCAAACCAATTTCCAAAAGTCCAAAAGTCCCCTTTCCCAAATACCCAATTCCCACCCCCCAACAGTCTTTAAAAAAGGGGCAAGGGACAGTCACTTCCTCTGGTGGCGTAGTGTGGACAGCTGGTGCTGCACGTCCCACAGCTCTTTGCAGAGGTCCCGGAGCTGGCGCTGATGTTATTCGCCCAAAAGCTCCAGGTATTCCACTCTTTTACGGAGCCAGCACTGACGTACCATCCAGGATCTGGGGGGGCACCTGATTTTGTTGCTGCTGTGCGGCGGCGGCGGGAGGCTGTCGGGCCACGGCTCCGTTTGGCTGGTGGCTTCTGGCTGGTGGACCCGGGGGCACTGGAGGAGGATGTAGTGGTTGATGTCTCCTCCTGCTCCCGAGCCCACAGCCGCCGATACTCAGCACAAATAGCCTCCAGCTTACGGGCCCTGGCCCGGACACCCATCTCCTTGCGGGTGTGCTTTTTTGGAGTAGCATCTATGAAGGAAGAAAGAAAAATACTGTAGCCTATAGTATTTAACATAAAGTTAAAATTATTCAACGGAAAGTTGACTCTCAGTAACACCAGCAAGTAGCAAAACAGTATAACATTTTGGCATGTATCTTTCTGCTGTCTTTGTAAGCCTGTGGCATTACTGGGAGTTTCAGGAATTCCACTACCAGCACTATGGGTGGACTCACTACTACATACATAGTCAGAGAGTACTAAAAAAAGTCTTTTTTTACTTTTTTCTCTTGTTTTTGAAAATAAATTACTCGCACGTGAACTTGTGGTAGCCGGCATAATGGCAGCTCACTTAGCTTGCACCCAAGAAATACAGACCACAAGCCATGATGACGCAGACTCGCAGTACTTTAAGCAGTACATGCAGGTGGGGATAGGAAGGTCTTACTTTTCTATAGGGTTGTCACTGCCACTGGCCATACTTCATCCACTCAGCGTCTGCTCTACTACATCATACACCTCTGCTATCAATGAGGAAAAAGAAGATAACATCCAGGCTTCCATAGTACGTCTATGATTCTTCTTAATGTCTCAAATGTACCAACATTTCTTTTTGTCAACAACCAACTAACACCCTTTTCATTATATTTTGGAATCCACCGTCTTCTTATCTTGACTTGCATTATAAAAAAACATTCTTTACAGTCATATATATTAAGACTCGCTCATCCCTCGTTTCACCCTTCTTTCACTTTTCGTTCTTCACATCTCTAAACTACATCTGATATGACTTGGCTTCACAATAAAAATTTGCCAGCTGAGTTGAAGTGGAATAGAGGGGGCCATTGCTTACCCGAGAAGTACCGCCGCTAATGCTATCACAAGTCAAGGTTGACAGTCTTCTCCGTGATAGCCCAAAAAGTAGTTCTAAATTAGTAACTGTTCTTAACAGTACAGTGCATTTATACTAGTGTACTGTGTACTACTGTACAGTACATCATACACTCCTTTGCGAGCCTACTAAAAAAAAAATCAATAAGTAAGGAGTATAATAACTTACCACCGTCCGCCGCCGCTGAGTCTTCACCCCCAGCTACTCCTGTTGGCGCCGCCACATCCAGCCCTAGAGTGGACCCCTCCGCACTGCTGGCCCCGGCACTGGTGGTCATCTGTGCCGCATCAGATGTTGTGACGTCTAGGAAAAACATGTCATATTTTCAGATGCCATACACAACCCCTTATTTTGTCTCGTAATGGAAGAAAATGTTACATAACACATTTTTTATTACTGGGATTGAAAAAAAAGTAACGGGTTTGGGGAGGGTGTTAACCTTCTATATGCTTATTCCATTGAATGCTACACTTCTTAAGACAACTGATGAATGCTTGCTTAACGTGCACCATTTTTCGAATTACAGAAAGTAGATTACATTGCCATTCTGCCAACAGCGATTCAGAAAAGGGGGGTGGTGATGAACAGAGTGTCTGAATTAAGCAGACCACTCTTACCCAGTCCAAAGATCGGGCTTGATCCATCACCGTTATTTATCTCACTGCACCATCCCAGCTCAGAACCTGGCTATATGCAAATCAGTCTGTCCCTTGCCCAGTGCATCATGGGAACAGGGCAGACTAAACTACCAAGCCAATTCTTCACCAGAAAGGAGACAAGCTACCGGGGACCGGTTTCTGGCATTTCAGCCGTCTTTGGCCCGGCTTGCTTGAATCCTGATGGTGCAGTGAGAAAGGGACTCATGTCTGAGTATACCCTGCCACACCTATAGTGGCCAAAAACGATTTAGCAAAGGGGGTGGTGATGATCAGAGTGTCTGAATTAAGCAGTCCACTCTTACCCAGTCCAAAGATCAGGGCTTGATCCATCACCGTTATTTATCTCACTGCACCATCCCAGCTCAGAACCTGGCTATATGCAAATCAGTCTGTCCCTGGCCCAGTGCATCATGGGAACAGGGCAGACTAAACTACCAAGCCAATTCTTCACCAGAAAGGAGACAAGCTACCGGGGACCGGTTTCTGGCATTTCAGCCGTCTTCGGCCCGGCTTGCTTGAATCCTGATGGTGCAGTGAGAAAGGGACTCATGTCTGAGTATACCCTGCCACACCTATAGTGGCCAAAAACAATTCAGAAAAGGGGGTGGTGATGAACAGAGTGTCTGAATTAAGCAGGCCACTCTTACCCAGTCCAAAGATCAGGGCTTGATCCATCACCGTTATTTATCTCACTGCACCATCCCAGCTCAGAACCTGGCTATATGCAAATCAGTCTGTCCCTGGCCCAGTGCATCATGGGAACAGGGCAGACTAAACTACCAAGCCAATTCTTCACCAGAAAGGAGACAAGCTACCGGGGACCGGTTTCTGGCATTTCAGCCGTCTTCGGCCCGGCTTGCTTGAATCCTGATGGTGCAGTGAGAAAGGGACACATGTCTGAGTATACCCTGCCACACCTATAGTGGCCAAAAACGATTCAGAAAAGGGGGTGGTGATGAACAGATTGTCTGAATTAAGCAGACCACTCTTACCCAGTCCAAAGATCAGGGCTTGATCCATCACCGGTATTTATCTCACTGCACCATCCCAGCTCAGAACCTGGCTATATGCAAATGAGTCTGTCCCTGGCCCAGTGCATCATGGGAACAGGGCAGACTAAACTACCAAGCCAATTCTTCACCAGAAAGGAGACAAGCTACCGGGGACCGGTTTCTGGCATTTCAGCCGTCTTCGGCCCGGCTTGCTTGAATCCTGATGGTGCAGTGAGAAAGGGACTCATGTCTGAGTATACCCTGCCACACCTATAGTGGCCAAAAACGATTCAGAAAAGGGGGTGGTGATGAACAGAGTGTCTGAATTAAGCAGACCACTCTTACCCAGTCCAAAGATCGGGGCTTGATCCATCACCGTTATTTATCTCACTGCACCATCCCAGCTCAGAACCTGGCTATATGCAAATCAGTCTGTCCCTGGCCCAGTGGATCATGGGAACAGGGCAGACTAAACTACCAAGCCAATTCTTCACCAGAAAGGAGACAAGCTACCGGGGACCGGTTTCTGGCATTTCAGCCGTCTTCGGCCCGGCTTGCTTGAATCCTGATGGTGCAGTGAGAAAGGGACTCATGTCTGAGTATACCCTGCCTCACCTATAGTGGCCAAAAACGATTCAGAAAAGGGGGTGGTGATGAACAGAGTGTCTGAATTAAGCAGACCACTCTTACCCAGTCCAAAGATCAGGGCTTGATCCATCACCGTTATTTATCTCACTGCACCATCCCAGCTCAGAACCTGGCTATATGCAAATCAGTCTGTCCTTGGCCCAGTGCATCATGGGAACAGGGCAGACTAAACTACCAAGCCAATTCTTCACCAGAAAGGAGACAAGCTACTGGGGACCGGTTTCCGGCATTTCAGCCGTCTTCGGCCCGGCTTGCTTGAATCCTGATGGTGCAGTGAGAAAGGGACTCATGTCTGAGTATACCCTGCCACACCTATAGTGGCCAAAAACGATTCAGAAAAGGGGGTGGTGATGAACAGAGTGTCTGAAATAAGCAGACCACTCTTACCCAGTCCAAAGATCAGGGCTTGATCCATCACCGTTATTTATCTCACTGCACCATCCCAGCTCAGAATCTGGCTATATGCAAATCAGTCTGTCCCTGGCCCAGTGCATCATGGGAACAGGGCAGACTAAACTACCAAGCCAATTCTTCACCAGAAAGGAGACAAGCTACCGGGGACCGGTTTCTGGCATTTCAGCCGTCTTCGGCCCGGCTTGCTTGAATCCTGATGGTGCAGTGAGAAAGGGACTCATGTCTGAGTATACCCTGCCACACCTATAGTGGCCAAAAGACTACTCTTACCCAGTCCAAAGATCAGGGCTTGATCCATCACCGTTATTTATCTCACTGCACCATCCCAGCTCAGAACCTGGCTATATGCAAATCAGTCTGTCCCTGGCCCAGTGCATCATGGGAACAGGGCAGACTAAACTACCAAGCCAATTCTTCACCAGAAAGGAGACAAGCTACCGGGGACCGGTTTCTGGCATTTCAGCCGTCTTCGGCCCGGCTTGCTTGAATCCTGATGGTGCAGTGAGAAAGGGACTCATGTCTGAGTATACCCTGCCACACCTATAGTGGCCAAAAACGATTCAGAAAAGGGGGTGGTGATGAACAGAGTGTCTGAATTAAGCAGACCACTCTTACCCAGTCCAAAGATCAGGGCTTGATCCATCACCGTTATTTATCTCACTGCACCATCCCAGCTCAGAACCTGGCTATATGCAAATCAGTCTGTCCCTGGCCCAGTGCATCTTGGGAACAGGGCAGACTAAACTACCAAGCCAATTCTTCACCAGAAAGGAGAAAAGCTACCGGGGACCGGTTTCTGGCATTTCAGCGGTCTTCGGTCCGGCTTGCTTGATCCATCACCGTCAACAGGACAATTCACCATCTACTAGTAAGGCATCACCAGCAGTACTTTAAGTACTTTAAAGAAGGTGGAGGCTCCTGCACAGTTATTCTAATAATTTCATGTTCTGTTAACTATTATTAAGTTTGAGTAATACTAATTTCATTCATGGGAATGTTGTTTAAACTTTAACGTCATCTTCATCCATCACCATTGCTCGCTCCGAATACTACGCTATTTAAAATAAAGAAATAATATTTTCATTTCTTAATTGAAAATAAAACTTTAAAACTAACAAACACTGTGTGGTTTTTGTTCACGAGTGAGTGAGCGGAAGGGTTTGAACTACTGCACTTGGCAGTCATGTTTCAGTGACTCAGATGGGCCGGGACTCGGCAGTAGTCTTCTTCTGTTCTTCTGGGTCGTAAAATCATTAGTCAGACACACTAGATATTCGGTCAGGGGATTGGGGGTTCAACTTCTGTTCGGACTGAGGTATGTCGAAAGTCGGACTGCACCTATCATCAACAATGTCCTATTTCTCTTGTCCATACTTCTTTATGTGCAGAATAGTCCCTGAAACACTAGGGGTATGGGATGTGCTTCTCTCAAATCAAAAAGGCAACTGCTACCTTTCACTTGGTGTAAACAATGACATTTTGTTGTTGGAAATTGTCAAAGCACTTACATAAAGAAGACTGGAATAGACAGCAAGGGCAACCCAGAGGACTGCACTCAGTGCCTAGAGCTATTGCTGGATCAGAGTTTTGTTTCACCGTTTGCCGACTGGGCAAGCTTAGCTACCTACACAGATCCACTCATAATCGTAAATAGTAGTAGCACAGAGAGTGATGGTAGAGGCAGGATAAGAATGTAGAAAGTAGTCTAGATTAGAAGAAGATCAAAGACTATTTTGTAAAACATAGAATTAGGAAACAGTTTGTAATGAATAGGAGCTGTAAAAGTTAGGGAAGTATAAGCATTAATATAACAATAGAACAACTTACTGGGGCCAGCAGAAGAGCCTGCTAGGAACCGATCATGTCCACCTTCTTCCACCGGAGTATCAGTCGCCTTGCCCCTGGGAGGTGCTGATGATCATGAAATAAAGACATGGATGATTGTTTTTTTGAAATATTTGATTTTTTTTAACACAATCTAAAATTATCTCGGGGAAACAAATTAACAACAATTGCATCTGATCTGGTCAACTAGGAGGATAGTAGTACAGTATTGCAGGATTCGTGAACCGTCTAATAGGAAAGTTATGTAATTCACTAACTACACCAACAACAAAAAGGTTCTACTACGACTGCCATCACTCAGCAGCACGAGACGTCGCGTGACAGACACAGTCCATAATCATGATTGCAGACCACTAACAAATGTCCTATAACAAGTAATAAATAATGTACTCAACATATCAATCCACCACTATCTCTTCAAAGTGGCAGCAGCAGGAGTACAAAGAAGGACTAGACTTGAGTCTACTGTCTCTAGCATTACGGTGTAATGCTCTCAAATGAGCAAAAAGTTGCAAACAAGTAAGCATAGTAGCAACGCCAATAACCAGGTGAGCACGTGCCATGACAGAAGCTATTTAAACATTAATTTACCTGCAATGTAATCCAATCAGCAGCACTCGTACTCTTCAGGAAAAAATAGATTAGCAATATAACAGAGCAGAAGAAAACAAAGGAGTTAGTAAATAGCTACTCACCAAGGCCAGGGATCTCAAATCCTAGCAGGTGGAGCATGTCCTGCTCCCTGTCGAGGATGTCAGGCCACTGGTGCGTCGCTTGCTGGTAGGTGCGCCGGACCCCAGACTCCCTATGCATGGCCTGGCAAACCTTCTCCCACAGCTGGCGACGCTCCCGGAGGCCATAACCGGAAGCAATCCTCCCACCTCCTGCCACGGTCTTAGGGAGGTGTTGCTGAACATAAAACATCAAGGCGGACACCTCCACAGCAGAGAAGATCTCCCTGGCCTGGACTTGCTCCCCCCTCAAACGCCCGCAAGGGAGCCGGCTATGGGGTGCTGGTCCCTTGTCCTTGTCGTCTCCCTTTGCCATGGTCCTGGGCACAAGAAGTAAAGAATAGGTGTGAAAATGAAATAAAATAAGAGAGAGAGCTAAAAAAATAAAGTATGTAATAAAGTAACAAAAAGTTGGAAAAAACACAAAATATAGATGTAGGAGAATAGAGAAATAGATAATAAGCAAAAAAGTGCAAAAAAAGTTCAGAAATACAAAGGATTGCAAAGATTAGAGATCGATTGAAAGGATAGCATGCCCAAAACCATAGCAATGAATGAAAAACAAGATGGCCGCACCCATAGAGGACCGCGTGGGTAAGTTTGCGTGATATTTCCCCCGCGTGCACGCAAAAACGCCCGCGAACCCGTAAGCGCGCCACGCGCACAACGCAAGCATGCAGAAAGCCCCCAGAACCGGAAATACGCAACGATAACAAGATGGCCGTGCCCATGTAAGACGGCATGGGTAAGTTCGCGGTCGATGCGCTGCAAGCGGCCCGCGAATACGCAAAAAACCCAGCAAACACACAAAAAAAAGAAATCCACAAATTTGCACGAATTTGCACATTTTGCGGATCGCGAATTCGATTTCGCGCGAATTCGCGGGCCGCGATTTTGCAAATTTCACCCATACTTAATGGCAACATTGCCATCGTTGGGTCCAATCCAGGGTTCCAAGTCTTGGGGACGTATAAAACTTTGGCGACATCCAGTGTCTGCTAATGCCAGGGTTTGTTGTCCGTTGACTTTTACCGTGCAATGATAAGGAGGAAGAGGCTTGCTAGATGAGGAACAATAGTAATTCCTGGCTATACCTATTTCCATTGGTTCCTCTTTTTGGGGGCAGAATCTGGCAATATGTCCTAATCCACCGCAGTGGAAGCACTGTGGTCCCGGATTTGGCGGGCAGAAAACTGGGGTTGGGGTGACAACTATCGGAATGATGGTTACGGGTTCTGTTTTTTTGGGGGCGGGGGTCAGGGTAGCCTATGGGTTCCTGGTCCACCGGCCTTCCATGGTGGGTCATTTCATCCTTTTTGAATTTCCTGAGCGCAATTGCATGAACTAGCTATTTCTACAGAGGTTTCCAGAGTAAGGTGAGCTTGTTGTCGGACCCATTTCTGTGTGGAGGTGTGGAGGGAAGCCAGGTACTGTTCTAAATAAATTTCGGCCATGATACCATCTTTGTCGGAGGTGGCTGATTTCAACCAATAGTCAGTCATGTCCTTTACCCTAAAATGCAGAGCACGTGGGGTTTCCTGAGGTCCTTCCTTAATTTGGCGCAACTTTATCCTATAGGATTCGTCATCCACTCCCAGCCTCTCCATAATACATTGTTTGATGACTGCATACGGTATTATCCCTTGCACTCTTGCTGCCTGGTAAGCCGCTTGCAGATCGCCTGACAGGAGAGGGCCCAAATATTGTCCCCACTTATCTGCAGGCCACGCAGCTGCCGTGGCTATGCGTTCAAAGTTATAAAAGAAGAAGTCCGGATCCTCCCCGCTGACATATTTCTGCAACACCACAGAGGGAAGAGAAGTGGGTCTTTTCTGGTTTCCCAAAACTTCAGCCAATTTATCCATAGCTGCTCAGCGCATTTGGCGTTGTCCTGTTATGGCCTTCTGCATCTTTTCCCGGTTTTTCCTCGACTACAAGCAGGAATCTTTCCATCACCTTGCCCAGGGGTTCCTGGTGTTCGGCCATCTTAGTAAGGGCAGCCTCCATGTCTCCACTGGATCCCACTTCTGACACCACTTGTGGGAGGGCAGGGCGTATATACAGACGCAGAGGCTAAATATATTGACAAACAGGGGTTTCTTTATTGTCAGTTGACACTGATTTAGGTTTTACTACAGGGTCAGGAGTCTCTTCCTCTACTGGGGTCTTCTTGCTTCCTGAGGGGTTGAGTGACAATGCCAGCGTTGGTCTTCCCTCTTCGGTTAGGAGACAATATCTTTGGGAAATTGCTGTGTCCGTGGCGTAGGTTTTACCCAGAGGCTCACCAAGAGGAGAGAAAAGTGGAGCCTGTCAGTTTTCTGGGCCAAAATATATATCCGACCCCTACACCCGGTAGTGCTCAAAAGGTAATTAAAGGATCGTGACGGGGTATAAAGATAAGGCGTGATGATGACAGGGAGGGGATTTGCAATTATGTCGGCAGCACAAAGCTATAAGAAAGAGAGAATTCCAGGAACCTCGTGTGAAGTTTGTAAAGAAGGATTGCTGCAGCTAATCACAGAATGAAATTGACAAGTACATTTCTAGAAGTAATGCATGCAACTGTGGGGCTTCAAGACACTTCTATTAATTCCATTCACACTCCTCTTCCCCCTCCCTCTACCCTCGTAAGGTCTGTTCCTCCCACCTCCCTCAACAGTTTCCCAGGTGTGGTGTCACTCACTGGCCCTGCCGCAACTCTCCGGAGTCGCGGCTCACTCTCCAGCTTCCTCCGGAGCATACCGCCACTCCTCCGACCAGGGTTCTTCGGTTTCCCCCACTTCCTCACTGTTTGGACTGCTGTCCTGGCTCCTGGCGCTCTGTTCCCGGCTCCAAAACTCAGCGTCCTTCTCCACACGATCTTCCTCTTCCGTCCTCAACTCTGCCTTCCCGCTGGTCCAAGACACTGCTTCCTGGGACGAGTCTGTTCTTATTGGCGTCTCGCGTCTTCTTCCTGGTTCAGCTCCTCCCTCTGTCTCCGGACTCCGCTGCGGAGAAACAGGAGAGGTGGGTGTCTTTTTTCGTTCTCCCAGCTGTGGTTGGTTTTGCTTTCATCCGGTACCTGTAGGGCATCCTGGGAGGTGTAGTTCGGGGATACGATGTCTCTCGAGGGGTCCTCTCTCACATTGTTATAATTGTATACTTTCTGATCGTCTAAATTCTAGCTGCTGGTATTCTGAATCCTGCCTAATTACCTGATTGATTTTTTTTTTTTTTTGTTTTACTCCACTAAGCCTTGCATTTTTGTTGTTTTGTTTAAATTGGCATCTGTGCTGATACCCTGGGGAAAAAAATTAAAAAAATTATCTACTACATAATGGAAGGTATGGTGGGTATACTATGCCACCCATCTGGACATAAAAGCTAACATTTGCAGCTCTCAATAATTTATGCCCCAACTCAGAAATGTATTGTCGTTCCCTGTATTGCCATTATCGTACAACTGGTAATTCTATAAAACCAGTCGCAAATTTGGGGACCAAATTCGAACCTGTGGACAGGGCTGGACTGGTCTTTCTGGGCACCGGGCAATCCCCCTGTAGACTAGATGGGGTGGGGGCCGGTTTTGTGACAGGGGGCCATTTCTGTTGTTGGACCGACCGTGACTCCGTGAGTCACCGTCGGTCCAAATCGACCCCAACAACAGAAAACAATGCTTACATTAAGCCTGTCTGACTGAGTCCTGGTGTGAGCAGCACAACGATTCTCATGCTGGTGCAGTGCTCCAACATGTCTCCGTTCGCCGATTTCATTTAAGGCAGCACCGGCAGGCCACTAGGCTATTCTGAGGCAGCGTTACTCATTATCATTTATTTAAAACCCCCCCTACACCACCTGACATGTCACGCTGTGGCGCATCTACAACATCATCATGGTCAGGTGACATCACCTGACCATGATGAAGTTGTAGACGCGGCAGCGTGCAGATGTCACCGCCTCCGCGCGCCGCTGTTTTTTTTTTTAGGGGGGGGTCTGCTACCTCGTAGTGATGCTCGAACCTCATGCGCAATGGAAAAAGGGCGCGTGACTCTGAGGCGATGTCGAGGCAGCCATTAAGAGGCCAGATGGGGACAGTCAGGGACAGGCAAAGAGAGCGGCACCCCGTAATTTAATTCCCTCTGTCTGCAGGTGAGTGCTATTTGTTCCTGGCCGTGGCCAGATCTGATTTATGAATGGTGGCAGTGGCGCTATCTGGGGCCGTCGGGCTTCACAACCGGGCCGGGGACTGAATCAAAAGCAAAAGGGCAGGGCCTAAGGAAGGGGCAAGGAAGGCCTAGGTCCCAGCCTGCTTCCGCTGAGCAGTGACTTTTGTTTGTTGTTGCGTAACTTGTAACAGGGAGTGAGGTGTTGGCTGGGCTGGTCTCTGGCTGTAGTCTAATGCCTCGTTTGGAGGAGGTTAAACATGTGTTGGGATAGAAGTGGATGTTAGCAAGACGGCAGCATGGCTAATGCCACTCTCTTTGTTCCTCTTACTCCCTCTTTCTGTCTCGCTCCTCCTCACTAAAAACCGTGACTTCTAGAAAGGGTTCTCACCCTCTCTTTCCTCCTTTTGTTTATTTGTTTCCCTGTGAAATGGATCCAAATAAAAGGTTCCACTATGAAAAATAAATAAATAACTAAATAAAGCAAGACAGTATTCACAAAGTGGCCATATTGATTCTATTCAAACCCAAACACATTAGCGCCACTATACAGACTTTTGCCAGTGAAGTGCTACTTTTATTTTATTTTTTCTTTGAACAGCATTGTTTTCCTTGAATGAGGAAGTGCAAGACTCCTGAAGATACTGCAATGCTGGATTGATGAGTGGGACGGAAAACAAAATGCTTACCGCGGCTCTGGGTCCAGGGATGTAGTCTTTTTAAAGCATACTGCATGCGTTTTGTAAGGATCTAAGCAATGGACAGTGAAGCAGGTCCCTTCCGGGTCCTGTAGTCATGTCCTTAACTTTTCAGGCACAAGCACATAATGATTTCTGAGTAGTGAGTGTAAATGCTTTAAGTTAAACGAGTTGTTCCTGCTAACATTTTACATGCTTTACTTAATCTTGCATTCCCTATGGGTGTTTGCTTTTTTCCGGATGTTGTTACATTTTTTTTAGGCAGCATATTGCTTTTGCCTAGTGTGTAATTTGAACTGAGTCACATCCAGGTATTTATAGCAGGGCACAATTGGGTTGTAGTTGAAGGCAGTGCGAGTTTCTCTCAGTGAGGCGGTATGGTGTTCAGTAGGGGAGAGAATGTGGCACTATGGTCAGAGCTTGTGGATTTGGAACTGATGAACCAGGTTCAGCCTTCATGGCCAGTCCCCCAGACCACTCTCCTGAGGGAGCACATTCCCATGCTAGGCCTAAGAAGGCCCCACAAGGCAATATACGCCCAGGTATCGTAGCACCAGCAGGTTTACCCTAGTGCGGGCAAGTGTGGATTACCCTTGGAGGCCTCTCCACCAAAATCCATTCTGGAGTTCACCTCTAGTCTTGCGGGCAGGCCGATGATGCAGCACACCCTAGAGCAACAGTGACTCTGTCCTGAGGTCACGAGACCCTTGAGAAGTGCCAGCTCTAGGGCGGTGCGACCGGTGCTGACTTTGGGTGGCCCCCAGCAATTCTTGACAACAATAGAAATGTTATGATAACTCTGTTGATTAATGTTCTTCCAAGAGAGAGATCGGAGTTTTGTCTAGTGGAAGTTTTGATTCATGGAAAGGTTGCGCAGAAAGTTTATGTGCCTGCTGCAAAGAACATGTACTATGCAGATCACAAAGTGCAAATAATGTAAATAGGTCAGTGGATTCCTGATTTTGAAAGACAGATCTTTAGTTGCTTGTAGTTTAGAAGTTAACATCCTAACATAGAAC
>NW_028245227.1:0-50418 GCF_964263255.1 Lissotriton vulgaris | reverse complement strand
GGTTGGTTGGTATAAAGAAGTGTAGTGGGGAAGTTCCTCCTTTTGTATATAGTGCCCTCAGACACCCTTGTGAGTGTCATGTATCATCAACCACCCGTTGTGGGACACTACCCCTGTGGGTCGTGTGCCTCCTGTGCTGAAACTACAGCTTCAAAAGAAATTGATCTTGGCCTTACAACACCATAGCGTCAGACCAGACACAGTAACTGTAACACTAAGAACTGCATATACACCATTCTCTGTCCTTGTGGCAAGAGGTATACCAGAATGACGACACGAATGGTTAAGATCAGGATTGGCGAGCATAAAAGCAGAATCCGGAGGGGCAAAACCAGTACCAAAATGCTTGCCTACTTCTCAGATGAGAAACATCCCTCTACCAGCATAAGATGGACAGTGATTGATTCCAATCAGTGTTGGACCACAAGGACCATGTTCAGGCAAGAAAAAAGATGGGTCCACAGACTCAGATGTGACACTGAAGGACTGAACGATGAGAGACCTTGGGCGGAACTCAATTCCTGAGAGACTCTGTCCTCTGGGTCCACACCTTTATGCAATGAACACATAAAAAATGCTGTCAAGACACTCCACAACATCATAGATCTGACCTTACAACTTCGAGATCTTATTGAGTTGGTTTTACATATCCCCCATTTCCCACTACTACTCCTTCTTTATCACACATAGGAGATCCTCCAATTAAAGTGGCAATACATCTTGGGTGTACATGCCGGGCCGCTACACCATGCTATGGCCACGTGCATGTTACACCAGTTAAACTCACTGACCAGGGCCCACCATGAGAGTCCGAGTTCCCTGCAGGGTCATGGTTCCACCTTACGGTGTCCTGGACCAGCGCTGTCCTGGCCCACTCGACAGGTTTGCTGATGCACTGCAGACACGTCATGAGCATCACCATCCACCATCTGTTATTATTTTAGTAATAATTATTCTGATATGTTTTTTTAAATTAGCAACCATATACTGCGGATATACATCTGGCACACTACAACTATTGTGGGACTTGATTATATGTGCGGCGGTTCCATCTTTTTGTTAGCTTCTGCTTCTGCACATTCCACTCAGCAGATGGAAACCTTATGTTCCTCTAGCCCTTCTAAGATGTCCACCATATGTGCCCGGGTTTTCAACGATCTACTCGGCACGTCACAATTCGATACCGACGTGAGACGTCATCATGCTGGGACCGACCCAGCTGCTCCGCATTGACTAATCCACTCATACTGGATATATGGGGACGTGACAGAGCGTTCCCTTGTCATCCCAATATATTGACACGGAGTGGTAGGTCGTACTGCACCAGAGAGGTGGGCACTTGTAAGTACATTCATTGTATCTAGAGGCAAGATGTTACGGGCCAGTTGAAGTCTTGTTATAATCTTTGGTGACATCTTGGTTCCTTATACGCACTTTTCTTTGCCATACAGTACTCAGCCTCCGGCCGAGCGGATGTCGAAGGAGCCTCGTCTTAATTAATAGGGGTAGGCTCCTCTACAGATGTCATTTCCAAAGTGTGTGTCTTTCTGCATGTGCACAAACTCGACCCGGCATGATTTTAAAAGGGCACATTCGCCATCAAGATATTAGCTGTACCACTTGTTACGTCTGAGTTGGAATGGCATTGGTTCACTTTACCGTCATTGTGTTTGATGCTTGACTCGTGTGTGGGGGCTCCTCTCTCAGTGGGGTCAGTTGACACTGCTCAGTGTGTTTTCTAAGCACACAACCTGGTCCATCATTGGTGGTACATGCCACGACTATTCCCTCCACTGGCAGGAAACGTGATTATAATTCTATGTATTCTACCTGCATGTTATGTACACAGATACATCACTAAACCCTACCTCACTAGACCATCACTCGGTTCTTCACGCCCTTTCTCATGCGTTCACGACAGAATAATAGGTTGATCGCATGTTATTGATAGGGCCCATTTTTAAAGAGACATGAGGTGAGAGGAAGAATCTGCACAGACTTGGAATGCTTCTAAATGCTTGTTTCTTTCTCACAACTTTTGTTTTACTAGGTTGGGGATGAGTACCTAGAGTATGTGTACACATTAGCGCTAAGACGCTCTACACCTTGAAGAATAAGGTACCACAGGTTCACGGGCTCTAGGCCTGGCTGGCACCTGTTACTTTTCTATTTTGACTATCATATCTTTATTGATATTCACCTTGATTCTGGTCCTGACGAAGCGCCAACTGATCCGTTAGGGACCACTAGTGAGCACGAAACATGTTGACCTAGTTCTATTACACTTTCTTCACCAGAGCACCTGTCCTGTGAACCCCTTTTATTTGTTTTTATAGGGGATCTCCAGGATCCACACCCTTTTAATTGATCATTCGGACCCTTGAATAAATAGAAGTTCTGGGTACCTGTAGGTCATTTTAATTCACTCAATTTCCTTAGACCCTCACACCCACAAGCACAACTGCTGTGTCTCCATAAAAAGATCTCCCCCAAAGAGCCCTCTTGCGGGGCCCGTGAGGGACTGCAGCGCCACCCACACGAGGAGCAACGCCCTATGATGATACATTACACTCGCAAGGGCGTCTGAGGGCACTATATACAAAAGGAGAAACTTCCCCACTACACTTCTTTATGTCAACCAACCAAGAGCGTGACTAACAAGCATTTTCTCTTTCTCTATCATCTCTCTTCCTCACAAACCAAAATTTGGTTTACCTTTCTTTTAACTGTAGAGGAACTTTTACCACCTAAGTATAGACATGTTTATCTGTGGGAGCACTGGTACTGGACCTCGTTTTTCTAATTTTGCTCCCTGTCCCCCATCTTTTTGTGTTAGATTCCAACAATGCCTCACAGATATCACTTTTGAGTGTGAACTCAGATAAACTCATTGATAAGCAAGAGTGAGGTACTGATGATTGAGAGACTCATGACGGAACAAATGGCTGGTAAAGAAGCAATTTGGTTATCCCTTACTCGTGGTCATAGCTGGCCATGTCACAGCACTTTCTTTCTTAACTTTAAGACGAGGTACAGCATCATGCGCTGTTGTGCCACATGTCTAAAAAAGATTGACAAAGCCAAATGATCTTGCATAGTTGACACCTATTAGCTTTGCCAATGCTTTTTATACGTTCACGTTTGGGAAAAATAATTTCAATCTGCCTCTTATTGCCCATTAGATGGTTATCCAGATTTTGATTCTACCTCAGCTTGATAAGAGTAATTACCCTCTCACTTGGCGTCTTGACTTACCAGATAGCTAGACTCCAAAGAATCCAAAGTTCAGCAGCTAGCCTCATTCTTAACCTTCCCACCTATTCTCAAATTTCTCTCCGCCTGTGTAACTTACACTGGCTTGAATTGGCAGCTGATCTTTCGCCTTCCTGGTTGCTAACTATTTGAACATCCTTCCTGTCTACAATTGCCTTATTGATCCTCTTCTTGCATTCTGTCAGGCTCTTAAAAACAAAATGTGCCCTTTCACTTTTCCTGTCTAATTAGATGACTCCCTTCTTATGGTTTGTTGCTTTTCAATGCTGCAATGTTTCCAGTGCCAGGGTATCCTTATGGGTGGCAGTTCCTGCTATACATACTCCCTCTATCACACTATAACTTTTGCGACCACCTCTCCCCCAGAATGGATTTACCCCATTGTAAGTCATCATGGACTAGTGCCACGTAATGTAATGCAAAATCCGACCGCAGACAGCACTGTATTGCAGGTATCCATTAGCAAAGTAAATACAACTTTCTTTTCCTGCTCCACCAAATAGAGAAATAAAATAGTTTCTTACATGAACAAGGGCATGTTTTTGTAGCATTCAGAGAGCATAGTGTCAAAACAGCCAGTTTGTCTTGTGAGTTGATACTCCGAAACATTGTAGGACATGGCAAATTATGTGTTGTTGTCCGTGCCAGAGAGCATCTGCATTGTCTTCAACAAAAGTAAATGATTGTCAAGCTAAAGCAAAGTATGCTTTCTTTTCTGGTCTTGACTTTATGGATTCTGTTGCTCATGTAATGAGCATCAGTATTACCCTTACCACCGGCCTCGATGATTTCCACTGGATTCTCTGAAGAAGACCTGTCTTCCCTGAAAGACATGGCATATAATGGCTCCAGGCTCTTTAAGGCTGCATACGGCTTCGCATCAGAGCAAACTTAAATAATGTAGAGCTAGAACCTCCTCATTGGTGTTACTTCTCCATCTCACCAGTTCCATCATTAATGCCCTTTTCAGAGGATACTTAAGGGGGTTCATGTATCACCACCACCTATCCGTGCAGTATATGCAGCAGCACAGACCTTTCACATGGGCAGACAGAGGTGAGGTTCTGAAGGATGAAATCTGCAACAGCAACCACACACCTTGTCCTTCCCTTACCCTGACACCATTGCCAAATCTATCTATTATACTTTCAATTCTATCATTAAAATGGTCCGGTGGCAGAATATGACATGGTCTGCCATAGTGGCACTCCATCACATTGACTACTGGCCTCTATTCTGCCAAAATAAGTGAATATGTTAATCATCAGTGGGGCAATCAAACTGGTACAGTGATTTGGTTGTCACTCCCAGCACTTTCTGGTCTCCCAGATGCTAGGGAGATTAAGACCAATTCTAAACTTCAGACTCTTGAAATCATTCTCAAGAAGAAGTCAAAACAATAACTCTTGCTTAGGTTCTGCTGGTATTGGCCCTAAGGACTGGATCATGTCCCTGGACTTCCAGCATGCATGCTTTCATGCACTGATCTTATAGTCCTTGGGCAAGTACCTATACTTTGTAACATGAGAGAATGCCAGTTGCAGGGGTATCAAATGTGGAAACCTTTCAGTATCCTCATGTAAATTGAGAGTAATCCTATGGTGCTCCAAAGGGAAAGGGTAGCCACCTACACCCTTAAATGAAGTCCTCAACATGAACAAGAATATGAAACCCCTGAGCAACACAGCGTTCAAATACCAATACAAAAACAGTTCTTGTTGTTTTAGTTGTAATCCTTTGTCTTTGTATTCTTCCAATGTCACAGAAAGATTAAGTCACTTCTGGAATTCAATTTTCCTTTCAGTCAAATCTGTAGCCAACACGTGTTTCGTCATTGGTCCATAAACCAAACCGACTTCATCAGGGTGACAAAAGAAATAAACCATACTATTGAGTTGCACAGATTACATCAAGATGTTATATTCAGATACTTCTAAACATGTAGAGCCTAAACTACCAAGTCCCATGTTGTTTACACTATAAACAAGGCCTTCGGCGAGTTAGTAATAAGAAACGGGATCACTAATCATAGTTACCACCATCAAGTTATGATCCCTTCGTATTCACTGGCCTACTAGTTAGAGTCGGCTACATAATGCAACTTGATGTGATCAATGGAGACAAAACCATTGTATTTGGAACCAGCAAGCAGTGGCAAAATTACAGTTCTTGGTCCTTGACTGCTAAGGACTGACACTGTTGCGCAATATGTTGGGCCAAATTCCTTCTTTACCGCAAACTTTTCACGAACAAGATCCCCAAATTGTAGAAACCAGTTGGAAAGTGCTGGCTGTTCCATGATTCCGTTAGTCAGGTGTCTTCAATTGCTCATAGGATTTGCCATCCCGTAAGTTTTGTAAATCCTTTAAGGAAGCCCAACCTTCATTTACGTCAAAGGGCATGACCACCAACACAATGTCTGGAAAGTCAAGATCTTTAACATACATTTTGATTCTAAAAAGCCCCTTGTGTGAGGACCGGACACCCAGAGATCTTTTAGGGAGATTATTAGGAGCCCTTTGCACCTCATATAGGTGATGAATCCAACCTAGCCCTGTACCTAATACTCTTGCTGTTGTGTTTATCCTCTCCACAACTGAATTTCCCTCTCGACGGTAGGGAAAAGAGTAATGCATCTCTACACCCAGTGAAGCCATAGTATCCCTATATGCTTTCAAGGCAAAAGCAGGGCGCTGGTCTGAGTAGAATGTATTGTATGCATGTATTTTGATAAAGACTTGCAAAACTTTAAGAACAGTGCAAACATCAGCCAAACGTTGTGGCCACACTCAGAGTAACCTTAAGCAGGAATCAACTGCAAATAGGATATTTAGATGCTCCATTCGAAATAAGAGGACCACACTGGTCCAAATAAATGCAGCCTAAATGTTTGTTTGAAACAAACAGGTGCATCTGTGGTGGGCATGCAATGATAGAACTTTAAATTTGTTAACAAATTTCTTGGACTGCTTATATAAGACATGCCAACAATAACGTTGCTGTAGCAACTCAGTTGTGGCCGCCACACCTGCGTGTGCAGAAGCAACATCTTCATGTGTAGCCAGCTACACAGGGTTAATTAATTCTCAGAGAAGTGACTGGGCGCTCTGCCTACAGTATGCGCAAATTGTGTGTGATTCTAGAAGGTCTATGTTATGCAACTGGCGAGCGGGAAAACCCTATGACCGCTCAAAAGTGTGTCTGTCAAAACAGACACACAAATAACTCATGCCAAAAAATGCCTATGCACACACTAACACTAGTTATTTACATTCGTGTCTGTACAAGAACAATGCAAAATTGTAGAGCCAAAGACAACAACATTGATCAAATTACTTGACACTAAGTTTCCATGATTTTCCAGGTTTAATCGTTCCACAACCAGCCGACACGTGTTTCGTCGCTTAAGGAACAGAGTGTTCGCGACTTCTCAGGGCTATCACTAATGCTAGCCTGCGGTCTTGGTTGGGAATCAAACAATCACCAATCCCTGGAATAGTAACACAGGGAACCCCTTGTTCACTTAAATTGTATGTGCATTTAGATGGAAGTCCTTTAGGCAAAGTGGTGTAGTAGCAACAGCAGCTCATATATCTGCATCTACCCTTGTATGAGAAGGTGCAATCGCAGCAACTGTTGCAGTCGCAACTGCAGATTTGGCCTCTTCATCAGCCAAGGTATTTCCTACAGTGTGTGGTCCCACACACTGATGACTCACGGTATGAATGACATGAGTCTGTAGCAGCCCATTCTTTAGGTCTGCCACTTTCACCTATACAGTTTTATGCTTTATAGCGTTACCTTTAAAGTCTTTCAATCCATTTAGGGGCCAATAGTGCACATTGCCATTAAAAGACTGAACACAATAATAAGAAACACTCACTATGAGTGAGAGGAATTCAAGATCCTATGTTCTAGTGCAAGAAGTAAAGCTTTTAATTTAGCTTACTGCGCAGTGCAGTCCCTAAGGCAGAGGCCTTCAAACTGTGGGGCGCGCCCCCCTGGGGGGACGCCTATGGGTTCCCAGGGGGGCGTGAATGCCTCTGAAAGTACATGTAAATGAAGATGGCCTGGAAGTGCAGCGATGTTAATTTGCTGCATTCCATGCTGTCTTCATTTACTCGGAGACGAGAAGTGTGAACTGAGATCAGTGGTGTGGGGGTCAGGGAGTGTGCTGGCAGGGTCAAAGAATTTGCTAAAAAAAATAAAAAAGCCCGATCTAGCCTCCAAATGAAAGAGAACAGCTTAAGAGTGACGGCCCAAGGCCCACTCTCTCTACTTCAACTTATTTTAATTTTTGAAGATTTGGTGACATGAGGTCTTCTAGATTCAGTCTTAGGGTGACGTGAAAAAAGGCCTGTTTAAAAACAGGAGAAATATTCAATGGTTAGGAGCCCCTCTGCTTTAACTATGTATTAGGAGCTGTGCTGCCTTGAATAGATTATTACATCTCTCTACCCCAAATCTATTAAAAAAAAATCACTGTAAGCTGCAGCCATGAGTATTCCTTCAGGTAGTGTGAAATAACATGCAGGAGAAGCTTTCCCATTGAGTGTTAGAGCTGCAAGCTGCTCGTACGTGAAAGCACAATCTTTTTAAACTCTATTCAGGCAGACACCAAAGCATGAAACTAGTCCGTCTACTCAAGATCTTGGGGCATCAACAGACTCTTGAAAATTCTGTTGATGCCCTTCATCTATGAAACACCACACCTTGTGCTCTAAATGCATGCAGGCACCTATGTAGCTGTGAAATGTCCACTCTGCTGTATATATGGACAGTTTGTGTGCAATTCTGCATTGCTTCAGTGCTTTCTTTATACACCTCTGAAAAAGCATTTATGTTTGTAGGTATATTCATGGAATTGTTTCGTTGTTTTTTTTACGTTTACGACCAAAACAGAGCAATATTATAATCAGTGTTCTGTAAAATTAAATACTGCCTTTTATGGGTGCTCTTCTACAACTGTCAATGACACTAGGCCTTTTACAGTGCGCCACATCTCAATGCAGTCTCAGCAAGTGTGAATTGTACTTGGTTTTACCACACTCTCCAGTGTATTTCATTGCAACTGACATTGGGTGCACACCAGGGTAACTTCTGCTTGTTTCCTGCTGAGAGTAAGGTAGCATGGGAATGGGAGGAGGGGGGGGGGGTGGGGGGAGAGAATATTGGTTTAGTAATGTGTGAAATTCAAATCTTTGCAACCATGAATTTTTGAGCAGAGCTGCTGTAATAACATATCAGGAGAGGACCACATCATGCCGCAGGTTTGACTAAATTATGCAGCAGGAACAGGGAAATTATGCGGCACATTATGCGGTTAGCATTACTTCATTATTTTGTCATTTTAACTCATGGCACTACTGTCAAGAGAAATATTTCACCTCATTAGTTCCAGTTTAACACCCCAATTATGGGAATAAGTATGTTTGGGATAATATATGTTTTTGTTTGATGCATTTGCTGTTTTATAAATCTCATAGCTAGTGTGGTTTATAAGCCTTTAGAAAAAGTTCTCTTGATATCATCTCATAAGCCCTGCCTCCTGCGCACAGCCATGCCCCTCCTGCTCCCCCAATCTTTGCAATAAATTTTGGAGGGGGGCCCGACCTCAAAACATTTTGCTTAGGGGGGGCTCTGAGCCAAAAAGTTTGAAGACCTCTGCCCTAAGGACTGTGTGGAAGGTTTTTGTGGTTGGAAGTTTCCATCCAACATCACACCAAGAACTGTGGCGCACACCGCAGAATATTGCTGTTTAGTACCTATAGCAGGCTGGCTGAATCATCAGTATAAATAACATGTTTACACTAATCAAGAGGCAACAGATTTCTGGGCATGGGACAAACATGCTCATATTGAACAAAATCTTCTGTCCATAAAGACATGTAAAGACGACGTCTACATCAACAGCTGTTAAGGATGTTGCCCACTGTTAGATCTGGCATCTTTTCCATGGGTTTCCCTGTATTTTTTCATCTGGCCTCCTGTTTTTACTGTATGCTGAACTACGTTTTGCTGGTTTTAGGACTCTGGACACTTTACCAATACTGACCAGTGCTAAAGTGTGTGTGCTCTGTGTTTACAAATGTAATGGCATTTTGTTTCTCCATGATAGACATATTTGATTTATTGTTAAGTCTTTAGTACAGCGCACTAAGTGTGCCCAGGGCCTGTAAATCAAATGCTACTATTTGACCTGCAGCACTGCTTGTGCCACCCAGAGGATGTCCTTCAAACCTGTCTCAGGCCTGCTACTGCAGAGCCTGTGTGTGTAGTTTTAAACTGCCTTGTTGACCTGGCAAGTTCAGCTACTTGCCAGGCCCAAACCTTCCCTTTTATAACATATAAGGCACCACTAAGGTAGGCCCTAGGAAGTCCCATGGTGGGGTGCAGTGTATTTAAAAGTAGGACATGTGCTTTTAAAGTTTTACATATCCTGGTAGTGAAAAATGGCTACATTCGTTTTTCACTACAGCAAGGCCTATCTCTCCATTAGGTTAGCACTTAAGCTGCCTTTTAACATTTTACAAGTGTATCTTCTAATTGGGAGCATATGGAAAAATGGAGTTTGGTGCCTCTGGTCTCACAAATTAAAAAACACTTCACAAAAAGATGTGTTTTTAAATCGTAAATCTGTAAATGCTACTTTTAGAAAGTTGGCCGTTTCTTACTTAACCATTCTGTGCCTCTGCCTGTCCTGAGAAAACACCTCTTGGTTGGATGACAGTTGGTCTTTTTTAATTCACTCAACAGTCGGACAAGCATCTGAGGTGTGCAATGCATATCCTGATGGCCCATCACCAGGCTGATGAAACTTCCTGAGCTAGAGTGGCTGGAGGTTTTGACACTTGCACCTGAATAGGGCTGTGTCTTTCTGTGCACAAAGAGCTGCATATCCCCTGTAGAGAGAGTGTCTGGAGCCTGGGCCAGGAAGACCAGGGGCTTGTGCACTACAAAGACCTTTCTTTGAAAACTCCCTACTTCAGAGGATAAAACAGGTATAAGTACTGGACCTCCGACACCATATAGTCGGAACACTTCTGGGCTGAGGACATTCTTCCAGGAAGAAGAGCTATTGGACTGCCACTTTTCTGGGTTGGCCTGCTGCCTGCTGCTTCTTGCCTTGAAGTGAGAGGACTGGTCTTTACTCTCTGCATCCTGCTTTCTATAGTTTCTCAATGGACTTGACTGAGCTTGCCTGCTGTTACTGAAGTCTTACGGATATCAAAGACTTCACCTGCTCTTGCAATCAGCACTTTGGCTCCTCTGCTGTAAGTCCTGACATGCCAAGTGGTGCCAACACTGTCCTGGGCTCTTGGAGGTAAATTTGGTGTTGCAACCAAGAAACCAATGCATCAGCCCAAAGCGTCAGTTCAGAACCGTATCATCCCTGCGAAATCATTGCATCACCGCAAACCTGCACTGTAGCCATAGACACTGCTCAACGAGTGCGCGAAGCTGCAACCTCTACTTCAAAAGCAACCCAACTTTGCTGCAGCACCTCTGAAGAACTGACGCAGAGTTAGTCTCGACAATGCAGCTCGATGTCAGTGGTGCACCATCTCAACTCCGACACCTGTAGCCCTGCGTGAATCTCAATCGACGCATCGCCTTTGGTCCAGCAGTTTGACTTCGATGCCGAAGAGTCGACTCTCTGCGCTCCTGAAATCCACGCAACATTGACACCATTTTATCTGCAGGAGCCGAGGTCTAGCAACAGCAACCGACGAATCACCTCCTCTGCACCATGCATCATCCCAGAGCGCCAAAGCTTCAACCACCCTGCACCACCTTAAAAAACCATTGCTTCACCTGCATCCACGATGCCTCTCCTCCTCCGCATGACACATCGTCTTTGGTTGCTGACGCATCCAAAGTACTGTGAGGGGGTCTGGGTGATTCCTGTATCAAGCCTGCTCTCCATCGTGGTCGGACTGAACTTTCGGATTTGTCCTGGTCAAGCGCGATCAGATATCCCAAAATAGAGCTATAAACCTCTAAGAACTGCATTTTTAAAATAATCTTTAAAAATTCATATCTTGAATTGTGTATGTTGGATGTTTGTTATTTTATTCATTTATTACGGACGGGCAGCATGAGTGTAGTGCTCCTACAGCTGTACCAGAGATAGAAAAGAGTGGTCTTGAGCAACTTTCTAAATTGTAGGTGGTCAGGACATTGTCTCAAGTGCAGGGGGGGCTCGTTCCAGTAGGGGGGGCCAAGATGGGAGAGGACCTTTTCCCCTAGTGTTGTTTTAGTTTAACATACTCTTCTTGTTGTGTTTCTCAGATGAGTCCTGAAAGGAATGAGAAGGATGAGTATCAGAAAGCTGATACCTATCAGGTGCTTTTTATTATGTGTGATCACGCAAATTGTAGGCTCTGCCAGAAGGCTCCGGTGGCAGAAAGCCACCTCTAGAAATAGCCTTTTTTGTAGGTTTGGGTTTGTCCCATAGTTTTTTTAATAAAGTCTGGGTTTTGCTGGGCAGTGTCCTTGTCCAAACTAGGTTTGCCAAGTTGTGGTTTACTGGGTCTGGTCCCCAGATTATTGCGACCTAAAGAAGTAAATACTTCAACAATAATTATTGGAATGTGACAAGAAAATATTTACTTTACCCTTTTTCCTTTTTTTTGCATGCACACTGGCACTTTTTATTTTACAGCAGGAGGTTCCCTATTCCTTGTGTCTGGAATCTATGCTCTTCGTCCTCAGCACCATTTGAAAGCCAAATCCCAGATGGTTAGGCCAGCTGCCTGCCTGGCACTTCTCCTTTTACTGACAGCGAGATGGTTTCTGCGCTCCTGTCTTGTGAGTGTAGGGAGCCAGGCCATAAACAGGAGATGATTGAAGTCAGCCAAGTCTTTGTGCCACTTGGGCCAGTTCTGTTCCACACCTTGGCTCTGCCTATGGAAAATTTGTAATTTGAGTGCATTCTAAGCTGACTTTTGTTCCACTGGTCCTTCATTGGGGTTCAATAAATACCCTGCCAAGTCTGAATTTGGTTAACTGGGCAGCTCCATACCACATCAGGGGACCCGCTGAGGTGCACAAAATTCTGCAGTTGACCAGCAGAGACTATTTTGAACATCCCTGGCCACAATTAGCCGTTTGTCACTGGGTTTTTTTTTTACTCCTTGTGTCATGCTTTAGCATCCAGTAGGATTTTCTTGGACCTCCTGGCCACTACAATATTGTTGGTTTTTTGATGGAGCTTATTTAAAAAAGCTATACTCCTTTGACAAAGAGTTTGAAGGACCTGCTGTCTTGCGACCCAGCTTTTAGTAGTCTCCTGGCCAGGGGACTTCAAGCAGCAGTATCCTGCAGTCCTTGACACATACCACACCACCTACCTTCACTTCCCATGTCCCATGGCTTACTGTCCTCTTGTGGGGCAGCGGTATGTCTTGCAAGAAAATGGCATACTTGTTCCCTTGGCACCTCCAGCTAGAACTCGTCCATAGATCCAAGAGAACTCTCTTATTCTGGAACAACTTTTCCGTTGCTTCGGAGCAGCATAACTCACCCTACAACCCCCACTGCAGAGGGAAGGGGGCTGAGCAAGCCACAAGGATCAAGGGTGTTGAGACTGGTACCAGTGTAATGCTGCTTTCTCCACTGGAAGTAAGAGCCACAACACTGGAGCCAAGTAAGTACAAAGAGCATATTTTATAGATAAGCAGTACAGCAACTCTAATACAAAAGCACACAATCACTTTGGGAGCTGATGAATGTATGAAACCCTGAGCTCTGCCAAATGTTCACTGAAGTACTGACTTGTCCACTTTTCTGGTTGAAATAGAGGAATTTTGTCAGGGGAGCATTCAGGATGGGACTCTGCCACCACAGTAGCCACCACAGAAGGTTACAGTAGACATGCAGGCTAACGCCTCCATATGTGCTGTAAGACGTTTTGTACTCCCAGGATAGGTTTCCTGGAATTGTTGTGCAATAGGTCACGTGCACTCTTCTCCTATCCAGGGTGTTGACCCTGAAATGGATGAACTGCTCTTCGAACTGTCCTTCGTCTTATCTTTATCAATGCAGTCCTAGTGATCCAGGCTCCACCCTGGGTGGTAAGACAATACAGTGAAATGATAAAGTGATGCATGCACCTGTCTGACAAGTGAGAGAAAGCCACATATTACTGAGCACAGCCATATTCTTACTTGTAAAAGCAAATATATTTCTTATTCCAATACATATCATTTGTAATTCCTGTCCTTTGGGAAAGAGCCTTTACCAAGGTAATTTGGTTTTTAAATCACACAACTGTTTGTTATTTTTTTTTTTAAAAGCTGGCAAAGGTGAGGGTAAAGGGCAGTTTTAGGGTTTAGGGATGGGTAGAGGTAAAGAGAGATAAGTGTATTTCTGGGTTTGGTGCATAGACGTAAGGGGAGGTAAGGGCAATTTTAAGGTTAGGGGCGGGAAAAAGAAAAGGAGAGTATGGGTAATTTTAGGATTAAGGTTTGGGTATAGGCAAAGGCAGTGATTTTAGGGTTTTGAGATGGGTAGAGGTTAAGGGAGGAAAGGTTAATTTTAGGGTTTAGGTGGTGGGTTCACTGCATGCACCATGGTATAGACCGGCACAATATATAAATAAGTATTTTAAGACTTATAACTTTAACACAACTTAAACTATTTACACCTGCTACCATAAATTAATATTTACACATCATCATCTGTACTCCTGACATATCTACATCCATTCACCCACTCCACTCTGTGCCACTCCACTTTGTGCCACTCCACTCTGCCACTCCACTCTGCCACTCCACTGTACACACCTCCACTCTACAACACTACACCATAAGCTGTTCCTCTCTGTGCCACTTCACTCTATGCCACTCCATTATACTCCACTGTAGGCCACTCCACTATATGCTACAGCTACTCCACTCTATGATATTACACTCTATGTGTGACTCACTGATATTACTCTAGTGTGACTCACTGGTTAGAGGCGGCAGACCCGAGAGCAGAGGACGGCCCGGGACCAGGGTTCGATTCCCGGCGCAGCAGGTTTCTGGACCAGGGTCAGCGGACTCGATAATTCTCTCGCCTCGGTGCCCACTCTGATCAGCGATCACACTCGGCAACTCTGGGCATTAGCTTGCCTCATCTTCACTAACGGCCCCACCAGACCGCCGGGGATGCCTGGTCTCACCCTGGAGATACCCATTAAGGGACCATCTCTCAGGGAAGCCAGGAAGGGTTTCGCAGCGGTCGAAGCGCCTTGGGACCCTATGGGTAAGTAGTGCGCTATATAAATGCCAATACATTTACATTTACATGCCACTCCAATCTACTGTATGCTATTACACTCTATACCACTACTCTACCCTATTTCACTAAATGCCACTCCATAATATGCCACCCCACTGTATCCCACTCCAATGTACCCCACTACACTCTACCCCACTACACTCTACCCTGCTCCACTCTACCCTGCTCCACTCTTCCCTACTACACTCTACCTCATCCACTCTACAGCACTCCACTCTAAGGTATTCCACTTTAAACCACTCAACTTTGTGACACTTTTCTATATAGCTCCCAACTGTATAAAAGTCCACTCTTTGTCACTCCACTATACTCCACTAATGCAATTCCACTGCATGCCACTACACTGTACGTCACTCCACTCTACACTATTCCACTCTACTACACTACACTCTACACCATTCCAGTGTATGCTGTTGTGCTCTTTGCCATGCCACTCTACGCCACTGCACAACAACCCACTTTATTCCTCTCCATACCACTCCACTTTATGCCATTCCACTCTTTGCCAATTCATTGTACCTCACTCCACTCTGCCACTCTGCACCACTTCACCCAACTCTACTGTACACCACTCCACTATTAGCAGTTCCACTGTATGCCACTCAACTCTATGCTGTTTGACTTTACACCACTCCAATCTACCCCACTCCACTGTATACCACTCCACGCTTCTTTGCCCTATTTCATTGTTTGCCACTTCACTCGATGCCACTCCCCTATACACCACTCCACTATATGCTATTCCACACTACCCCACTCCACTCTACGCCACTCCACTTTACACCACTCCAGTGTACACTAAGCTGCTGTACTCTGTCACTCAACGCCACTCCACGCCAATCCACTATATGCCACTCCACTGTACGCTATTCCACTCTACACCACTCTATACCATCCTATTCCACTGTACATATCTCAACTCTATGCCACTACAGTGTACGCTATTCCACTGCACGCCACTCTAATCCACTGTACTCTAGTCCACGCTACTCTATTCTAATATATGCCACTCCACTCTACCCAACTCCGCTCCAAGTCAATCCACCATACTCCATTCAACAACACTGTACTCTTCTCAACAACAGACGACGCTCCTCCACTCTACCACACTATACTCCTCCCTTTAGCACTCCACAATAAAACAATTTACTCCTATCAATACCAGTCTAAAGCGCTTTACTTTCCTGTATGCCGCTGCACAACATTCTACTCCACTCTAAAATACTATATGCAACTACCCCATGCTATCTCCAGACCTCTCTCAGGGGTGGAAGGGTTATGGAGCTCGCATTTAGTGAGTTTGGCAGCCTCTTGCCTACAACCTAAAAGGATTTTTTCTAATCCGAAAGAACATTCTAGTTCTCACTACCAATCAAACAAAGTGATTTGTTCATTTAGTTCATAAACAGTTGACCCAATATATTCCACATCACTAAATATTACTAAATTGCTTTTTTAAATGTGTTGCAGAGCCTAAAATCGATCGGTCTCCCACCAATTTGAAAATAATTGAGGGGGTGAAAGCCGTTCTCCAGTGTAGGACACTGGGAAATCCAAAGCCGTCAGTCTCATGGATCAAAGGGGAGACAGTTGTAAAGGTGAGCATGAGTTAATATCTGTAGTTATTACATGAAATGCAATGATTTATAGCATGTTTGTGTAAAACCAATGACTTTGAGTATGTGACGGCAACAGAATGGCGATCTTGTGCTTCTTCTTGTGCACTGTCTTCTTTTCAGCCCACCTGATAATTTATGCAATAATAAAATGATTATCTCTGAAGAAAATATGCTTGAACATTTAATATTTATTCTTTCTGCCAATAATTTGTTAATTTAAGATATCAATGTGTGAAATATTCAGCAACCTGGTCGGTATGCAGGAAATTATAAACCTAAAGCTATTTAGTACCCATTTTCCCCTCACAAACACATACAGGTGCATCCACACACATAAACATAGACAGAAAATGGTACATATGAATAAACGCATAGACACACTGAGAAAGAGATTAAAGAACCAAATAAGACAATAATTGAATAATTGAGAAAAAATAATCTACCTAGGGTTTCCACCCTGTTTTATTGTGTTTGGACTTTTGGATTGTTGACCTCATCTGTGTTTTAAAACTTGTTGTACAGATCATAGCCATGTGTGCTTTTTAAAATTGTTGAGTCTGTTTATTTCCATTGCAGATCCTGATACTGTCAGTTTAGGCTAATTTCATGTGGGGTCAATCACTAGTACGGGGATATGTCAAAATTATGAAGAACTACCCCATTGTAAAATAACAGTAGAAGTGCAACCCACACTGCCCTGTTGCAACATTGACAGTTATCATATTGTGAAAAAGTATACGTTATCACATTCCAGAACGTATATCTTATGTAGCTTGGAACTGTCTAGAGGAAATACACAAAGTAAACTGTTGCCCAGCCAGTAATCAGAGACAAACAGCAGACACCAAATGGCTAAAAGCAGGAAAATGTCCGTCTTTCTAAAAGTAGCATTTTCAGATTGTTAACTGCAAATACAATTTCACCATTAAAGATAATTTGTTATTGCCATTACAGGGGTACTAAACATGGTATCTCTACCTTCTCTTAATTAGGAGTTACAGCTTATTAGGTGTAATAAGTTAATTACCAGTGTTAACCTACGAGAGAGGTAGGCCCATCAGTTGTAAAAAACGAGTTTGGGAGTTTTTCACTACCCGGACATGCAAAACCTAAATGTAAATACCCTTCCTTTTAGTTGCATAGCACCCTGCCCTCATGGCTACCTAGGGCCTACCTTAGAGGTGACCTATACTTAATAACAGGGCAGTTTAAAGCTTGGCAAGGGGTTTTAAATGCTAAGTCGAAGTAGCAGTAAACTGCACATGCAGGCTCTGCAGTGACAGGCCTGAAACATGTTTAAAGGGCTAATTGCAGGAGTAGCACAATCAGTGCTGCAGGCCCACTAGTAGCATTTGATTTACAGGCTCTGGGCACATGTAGTGCACTGTACTTTGGACTTATGAGTACATTAAATATGCCTATTAGGTATGAACCAATGTTATCATGTTTATAAGAGAGAGCACATGCACTTTGGCACTGGTTAGCAGTGGTAAAGGATCGGAAGAGGAGGGACTTCACCTCATGCTAAGGGCGATCGCTCCGCCAGGCTGTTGGCATTGCTTGTTCGCGAGGAGCAGCACTGCGTCCCCGTTGCAGTGCTAAGACGACATGACGGCGAGCTCATTGCCTCCCAGCTGGCCATTAATGCAGCCTTCTATGACTATTGCTTCTGACAGAAACAACTCCTTAGCACACGTATATCACAATATAATTATGTGAAGGCGTTGCCACCCCTTTGACACAATCACAGTACGTGTTCTTGGTTAATACACGTATTATATTTATTCTTGAAAGCTGGAAGTTCTCCACACAGCCGACACGTGTTTCGTCGTGAATGGGAGTGTAACCCAACAACTTTTTCAAGGCTGTAGAAGGTCAAAATAAACAAAACAAAAGATATGTTGCCATTTTCATGTACACTTCTTGGCCATAACTTATAATGTTAGCCCCACATTACACAGTCCTTGTGGCCCCTTTCATGCAAGATTCCACTCAAGTGTTCAATTGATAAGTTCCAAAGCACATATCCAACATTTCTCCTCAGTGAGAAAATACAATCCACATCTTGATAAGTTATCATTTTGTAAGGTATATTGCCATATCCTCTCGGTTTAGAATCACAATTTGTTTGAGTACATTTCTGTTGTTGTGTAACACATAATGTACCTCTATACCTTATAGAGGTCTATGATCCTGTATAGGATGGAGAGATCAAGTATTTAGATAACCTCATTAAGGCGTGGGTTTTTCAAGATAGTTGTGACCATCATGCGTCCGGTTGTGTAGTATAGAACACCCTGACCAGCACCATGTGTCAGGCATTTTTCAGATAGTGTAGTGACGTATCTCGTGCTCGTGGTTGTTTCTAGTGTAAACATTATATGGTTATATGTGACTGATATTTCATGCATAAATACCTAATTCCAGATCTGTTCTCTTATTGCTGTAGGGGTAAAGTCATATTTTATTTATATACTTCAGCTATTATCTGATATTGGTTAGTGAAATGGTGAAATTGATTAACAAAAGTTTTTGGATGTTAACTCACTTGGTATGCGGTGATAATTCCAACCTGCATAGGGGTTCTACGGGGGTCTTCTGTTATAATGTCCACTTTGTCTTATCCACGGGACTCCACTTCATACTTTGTTTAGGATGGCTGAAAAGAACATTAGTGTCCTTATTACTGTATCTTTGATATATATTTAATTCCCAGTGCTGAAACATTCTCTTTTTTGTATTTGTCTCCTTATTATTATCTAAGTCTTTAAGTTACTTGTTAACTGATTTTAAATCTTCCCTGGTTCTAGTTATTTACATTTAACTAATTGTCAATACGTTCCTCTATTCGATCCATTCCCATGATTGAGGGTAATATCAGCCATTATTCATGCATCTCTTGAGAGAGCTCCAATATTAAAACTTTCCCCTTTGGCACAGAGTTCGTCCCGACCATTATTTCTTATATGTTTAAAAACGGTCTCCCCATTGTACCGGGTATCCATGTTTCCCGTTCCTGGGTATGCCTCTATATACTTGAAAATGGGCTCTATAAAATTAGTTAGCCCCTTGTACTGGGTGCCCACTCCTATTACCTCTCGCCCGTATCGTTGTTCACCGTCAATGCCCCCGTTCACAATCAGCGCGTGTGCTCGATTGTTGAACCTTCGAAACGCTGTGTATTTATTAGGAACACTTCCGTGTTTTACCAGGGCATCCCTGATAGGTCGTTGAGAGTCGCGTGACCCTAGTTTTACTGATACCCTCCGATTGGTTCTAAGGGGTCATGTGGTTCAGTCTAAGGCTTAAATTCAGGGTGTTTAATCCTATGGCGAAATGAGCGCCATCTTATACTGGTCTCTTTAAACTAGATTTCAGTCTCTGTAGCCTATGTTCATAGATTTGTTAGTTCTATGTCATGTATTAATCGCGTCCATAAGAGATTAGAAAGCTTGATATTAAATGTTGTTTGTTATTATCACCAATTGGTTTATTTCCGTGGGCTGATTTTAAAACGCGTTTCGTTATTAGTATATTGGTTTACTTATTCTAAGTCTTATTCGTTTTTGCATCACAGCTGGTATTATTATAAAACGCAAAGGTCTTGGCCACTAATTTAAACATAGATCTTCAAGACTATTGTTTTAGGGGGGTTATTTAAACCGATCCATTATTTTGATTTGTTTAGCCAATGGAGAACAATCAGAATCCGATTTGTTTCTCTCCATGGTCAGCTTACTATACTTATTCGCGATGGTGATGCATCCAGAGTTAGGCTCTAGAAGTTTAACAGGAGTACTTCAGTTTCCTCACAAGTAGTCATACATGTTTTCAATTGATAATATCTTTTTAGTCATTAAATCTACTTTAAGCACTCAAAGGTTATGTCATGCATATCGACCACATATTGGTATATAACCTAACCATATTCTTAAAAATGCGATATAGTGAGTGAAAATAGGTGAAGGTATTCCTGTATTTATAAATAGGTTAACCCTATTTAACTGTATCACATGTATTGTTTCAATTCAACTTGATGCAAAATATTCGAAACTAATGTGAGCGACTCCGTGAAGGTGACGTTAATAAGTAGTCATACCTTAGTGATGTTTGAAGACACATCTTATTGGTAAGCTATTACAATATATATATATATAAGTGCACATGTGTGTTCATTATATTATCTCAGTGAACTACTGGTCTCTCCATCATGAAGGGTCAGTACATAGTCATGGTACTAACATTAATGGAAAACATGTTGTTATCTCATTTTCATAATTCATCAAGGATACATTATTTCTACATTCAAATGTGAGCACAATCCCAAAATGTTCTTACAATTCAAGTGTCCACATGTGTATTATTATGTCAGCTATCTCCCTAGAAAGTAATGTAGCTCATGGTCAATGTTTAAACCATGTTCTACACTCCGCATTTTCATGATCCAGAGAGCTTCTCTCTGTCTCAGTGTTAGCTCTCTATTTCCACCTCTAAGGTGTCTGGGTGTATGTTCTATTCCAAAGAATTCAAACATTCGATGTGTTGTTTGTGCGGGGCAGATTGACATATGGGCAGCAACCGGATATCGCATATCCCCCTGTTTGACCGCCCTAATGTGTTCATTGATTCTTTCCCTAAGCATCCGTATAGTACTGCCAATGTATTTTTTACCACATTTGCAGACAAGAGCGTAGGTCACGAATTTTGTCATACAGTTAATATTGGTGTGAATGAGGTATTTTCTCCCCGAAGGACCCTCAAATTCCGTCACTTTTTTGCAGGCCCATTTACACGCACTGCAGTTGTTACAACCATAAAAGCCCTTTTATGGTTGTAGCAACTGCAGTGCGTGTAAATGGGCCTGCAAAAAAGTGACGGAATTTGAGGGTCCTTCGGGGAGAAAATACCTCATTCACACCAATATTAACTGTATGACAAAATTCGTGACCTACGCTCTTGTCTGCAAATGTGGTAAAAAATACATTGGCAGTACTATACGAATGCTTAGGGAAAGAATCAATGAACACATTAGGGCGGTCAAACAGGGGGATATGCGATATCCGGTTGCTGCCCATATGTCAATCTGCCCCGCACAAACAACACATCGAATATTTGAATTTTATGGAATAGAACATACACCCAGACACCCTAGAGGTGGAAATAGAGAGCTAACACTGAGACAGAGAGAAGCTCTCTGGATCATGAAAATGCGGAGTGTAGAACATGGTTTAAACATTGACCATGAGCTACATTACTTTCTAGGGAGATAGCTGACATAATAATACACATGTGGACACTTGAATTGTAAGAACATTTTGGGATTGTGCTCACATTTGAATGTATAAATAATGTATCCTTGATGAATTATGAAAATGAGATAACAACATGTTTTCCATTAATGTTAGTGCCATGACTATGTACTGACCCTTCATGATGGAGAGACCAGTAGTTCACTGAGATAATATCATGAACACACATGTGCACTTGTATATATGGATTGTAATAGCTTACCAATAAGATGTGTCTTCAAACATCACTAAGGTATGACTACTTATTAACGTCACCTTCGCGGAGTCGCTCACATTAGTTTCGAATATTTTGCATCACTTTGAATTGAAACAATAAATGCGATACAGTTAAATAGGGTTAACCTATTTATAAATACAGGAATACCTTCACCTATTTTCACTCACTATATCGCATTTTTAAGAATATGGTTAGGTTATATACCAATATGTGGTCGATATGCATGACATAACCTTTGAGTGCTTAAAGTAGATTTAATGACTAAAAAGATATTATCAATTGAAAACATGTATGACTACTTGTGAGGAAACTGAAGTACTCTTGTTAAGCTTATAGAGCCTAACTCTGGATGCATCACCATCGCGAATAAGTATAGTAAGCTGACCATGGAGAGAAACAAATCGGATTCTGATTGTTCTCCATTGGCTAAACAAATCAAAATAATGGATCGGTTTAAATAACCCCCCTAACAAAATAGTCTTGAAGATCTATGTTTAAATAAGTGGCTAAGACCTTTACGTTTTATAATAATACCAGCTGTGATGCAAAAACGAATAAGACTGAGAATAAGTAAACCACTATACCAATAACGAAACGCGTTTTAAAATCAGCCCACGGAAATAAACCAATTGGTGATAATAACAAACAACATTTAATATCAAGATTTCTAATCTCTTATGGACGCGATTAATACATGACATAGAACTAACAAATCTATGAACATAGGCTACAGAGACTGAAATCTAGTTTAAAGAGACCAGTATAAGATGGCGCTCATTTCGCCATAGGATTAAACACCCTGAATTTAAGCCTTAGACTGAACCACATGACCCCTTAGAACCAATCGGAGGGTATCAGTAAAACTAGGGTCACGCGACTCTCAACGACCTATCAGGGACGCCCTGGTAAAACACGGAAGTGTTCCTAATAAATACACGGCGTTTCGAAGGTTCAACAATCGAGCACACGCGCTGATTGTGAACGGGGGCATTGACGGTGAACAACGATACGGGCGAGAGGTAAGAGGAGTGGGCACCCAGTACAAGGGGCTAACTAATTTTATAGAGCCCATTTTCAAGTATATAGAGGCATACCCAGGAACGGGAAAAATGGATACCCGGTACAATGGGGAGACCGTTTTTAAACATATAAGAAATAATGGTCGGGACGAACTCTGTGCCAAAGGGGAAAGTTTTAATATTGGAGCTCTCTCAAGAGATGCATGAATAATGGCTGATATTACCCTCAATCATGGGAATGGATCGAATAGAGGAATGTATTGACAATTAGTTAAATGTAAATAACTAGAACCAGGGAAGATTTAAAATCAGTTAACAAGTAACTTAAAGACTTAGATAATAATAAGGAGACAAATACAAAAAAGAGAATGTTTCAGCACTGCAAATTAAATATATATCCAAGATACAGTAATAAGGACACTAATGTTCTTTTCAGCCATCCTAAACAAAGTATGAAGTGGAGTCCCATGGATAAGACAAAGTGGACATTATAACAGAAGACCCCCGTAGAACCCCTATGCGGGTTGGAATTATCACCGCATACCAAGTGAGTTAACATCCAAAAACTTTTGTTAATCAATTTCACCATTTCACTAACCAATATCAGATAATAGCTGAAGTATATAAATAAAATATGATTTTACCCCTACAGCAATAAGAGAACAGATCTGGAATTAGGTATTTATGCATGAAATATCAGTCACATATAACCATATAATGTTTACACTAGAAACAACCACAAGCACGAGATACGTCACTACACTATCTGAAAAATGCCTGACACATGGTGCTGGTTCAGGGTGTTCTATACTGCACAACCGGACGCATGATGGTCACAACTATCTTGTAAAACCCACGCCTTAATGAGGTTATCTAAATACTTGATCTCTCCATCCTATACAGGATCATAGACCTCTATAAGGTATAGAGGTACATTATGTGTTACACAACAACAGAAACGTACTCAAACAAATTTTGATTCTAAACCGAGAGGATATGGCAATATACCTTACAATATGATAACTTATCAAGATGTGGATTGTATTTTCTCACTGAGGAGAAATGTTGGATATGTGCTTTGGAACTTATCAATTGAACACTTGAGTGGAATCTTGCATGAAAGGGGCCACAAGGACTGTGTAATGTGGGGCTAACATTATAAGTTATGGCCAAGAAGTGTACATGAAAATGGCAACATATCTTTTGTTTTGTTTATTTTGACCTTCTACAGCCTTGAAAAAGTCGTTGGGTTACACTCCCATTCACGACGAAACACGTGTCGGCTGTGTGGAGAACTTCCAGCTTTCAAGAATAAATATAATACGTGCATTAACCAAGAACTACGTACTGTGATTGTGTCAAAGGGGTGGCAACGCCTACACATAATTATATTGTGATATACGTGTGCTAAGGAGTTGTTTCTGTCAGAAGCATATGCTCATGTTGGGGAGGATGGTTCCTTCTGCCTTATAGCACCGTGAGAAATAACCTCTACATCAAAATAAATTGTGAAACTGTCTAAGTGGCGCCGGATAACCTATACCAAACCACTGCTTGCATTTAACTTTCTATGACTATTACCGGGGACTGTACACGGCGTCTGCTCCTCGTCTTCAAATTTCATATTCACGTTCATGCACAGGCTCTCCCTTCCTACTCTGAAACCTCTGCAGTGCGCTCAATTAGAAGAGCCCGTACAGATGTAGGCGATCTGTGCTGATATTTTCCAGATTGCTCCGAACAAGACCCCGGCTACTGACGGCCTGCCGAGCGAGTATTATGGCACCATCTCAACACAGGCCGCCCAGCACTTATTGGTTGTGTTTAATGAGGCCAGGGACTGTGGTAAATTTCCAAACTCCCTCTGGGAGGCTCGGATTGTGGTCCTACCTAAACCTGGCCGTGACTCGTAGAATGTCAGGTCGTATTGCCCCCTTTCACTGCACAACCTGGACTGCAAGATTTTGCGAAAAGCCCTGGTGAACCACTTGCTCCCCATCATTCACTCACTTGTGCAAGACGACCAGTCTGGTTTTTTACCAGGCAGCAGCACATTTGTCAACATATGTTGGTTACAGCAGCTCATTCAGAACACCTCCCTGGAGTGACTGTTTCAATGGACATTGAAAAGGCCTTTGATACTCTGGGGTGGGATTTTCTCTTTTTGACCCTGTAGGAAAGTGACCCTTTTTCAATGGGTAACACAACTTTTTGGATGACATTTGATACAACTTGACTTGGTTTGCCCTGGTCCCTGCCAATCACGTTCCCAGGGCCTGTGTTTTTGCCCAAACCTGTACCTTTGTACCCATAATGGGCACATTTCTGGCCACAGGTAAGCCCCTGTAAAATGTACCATGGGTACCAAGGGCACTGTGACCAGGGAAGGCTTCTAAGGGCTGCAGCACCTATTGTGCCACCCTTAGAGGCCCTGCACCTTCAAACTCACCCTAAGAGGCCCTGAACCTTCACACCCACACACTGCTATTGAAGGCTGTTTTTTTTGGTGCAGAGAAAAGTAAAGAGTCGACTGGCACACATCCCTATATAGCATGTCTGCAACCCACTGTCTGGGCCCTAGGTAAGTCATCCCTCTAGCAGGTTGCACTAGCCCTCAGGTGAGGATATGGTTGCATGAGCCCTTTACCCCTAAAGTGTATGAGTCAATTCTTAGATATTTTAAATGCAGTAAAGCCATAAAGAGTATATGGTCTGGGAGTTTGTCATTAGGAACTCCACAGCTCCATAATGGCAGTCCTGAAACCTGGGAAGTTTGGCAGTAAACTTCTCAGCACATTAACCCACACTTATGCTAGTGTGGGAATTACATGTAAAATGCACACAGGGAGCATCTTAGAGATGCCCCATGAGAAAATGACCAGCCCTGGTGTGGTTCCTAAATGGCTGCCCGCCTCTTGCCAACACCAGAAAATTTTCGGGACCCCTGGGTAGAGGGCCTCCGTTCTCTGGGTCCATAAAAAAAGCCAATCCTGGGCAGAGGTGGTATGCCTACTCCCTCAGGATGGGCTGGGTCCACGAAGGGGAAGCGCCAAAGGCATGCCACCTTTGTAAGGCGTCCCTGCCGTTTGCTGCCCCCAGCAACTGGCTCCCACCAATTCTGACCCCCCACTTAAGGCAGGAGAATCGGCAGGAAAACCAAGTTAGGAGGAGAGGTGTGCCCACCTTTGCCAACCCCACCCCTCAGGTGAGGGAGGCGAGGTGCATCACACATTTCAGTCCCCTCTATCTTGAAGATGGGGGGACCAAGCCAATTAGAGAGAGGATCATGACCCCTCCCACTGGAGGGTGGCATGATTGGGGGTGTACTCACCCCAAGGAAGGGACATTTGCTCCCGACCTGCACACCCCTGTAACGTCCCTAAATTTAGTATTTAGGGGTGACCCTAACCCTTGCCTCCTCAGTTTTGAGGAAGAAAGAAGAAGGACTGAAGAGCAGCGTTGACCCAGGAGGAAGAGGACATCACCTGCTTTGGTCCCAGCTCTAACGTCCTGTCACAACTCCGACCTGCCTGCAGCGTATACCCCAAAGTGACTAGCAGTCCCCCAGAACCCCGCGGACCAGCCCAGCACTCATCTCACAGACTCTGTCTCCCGTGAGCACCGGATTTGCTCAACAAAGACTCCAACACAGAATCTGGACCCAGCCCAAGTGGCCTGCTCCTAAGCAGCCCTACACCAAAGGCCCCCCTTAGCCCCATTGGCTAACATTAGGCCCCTGCTCTCGGCACCCGGCCGCCTTAATGCCGCTGGTGGTGCAATTTGAGTGTCTAACTGAACCTCGGAAAACCTTGGTTCTAATCACCAAAACCTATTCTTGCATGTTGTTTACTTACCTGCAAACCGGTAACCTTCTTTTCCTAATAGGTACCAAAGTTATGAGATTTTGTTCCTAAAAATGTCTGTGTTTACCTGTTTTCATATGGAAGAAAAGTAACTGATCTTTAAACCAAAACGTGTCTTAATTACCTTTGCACTGTAGGATCCATGGTGTGATATCTAGGCATATGACCCTAGTAGTCTATGTAATCCAAAAGTAACAGAAATGTAATCAATTGTAATTTCTATGTATTTTAAACTGTTTTTAAAGCAAATATGAACCTGCAACAATTGGAATTCCATTCCCAACTGCATTTCCTTGTAAAGATTTGCATTTGAAAAACACTTTTATATTGAACAATGGAAACAAGCTCATGAGTCTGCACAGAATAAGCAAGAAGTCAAGTCATAGTAGAAAAGAGGGAGATAGCCCAGAATGCTGCCCACCAACTGTGAAAAAACAAATAATATTTGTAGTCATGTCACCTAGGGGTGGGAAGGGAAAGAATAGAGGGAGGGAGAAGGACTCCAGCCCAGTATGGGAAGGTGATGGAGGTGTGGCATACACAGGTGAGGGCAGCTGTGCGTGTTGGTGAGTGTAGTAGGCCCTCGTGTTGCATGAGAGGCACTCGCCCATGCGCGCTCTATCATGCACTGCTCAAAATGTCATAGGAGTAAGTGTGGATTCAAGAGGGGCACGTATCATTTTTGGATTGCACATTAAGCAGGAAGGTCTCCCAGCCCTCACCACTGGTGCAGGAAATCCCCTGCATCCGGAGCCAGTGGAGGGTATAAGCCTCTACGCGACTGACAGTAGGTTACAGAGCCATTGCTGAAGATCAAGCGGAACAGGCACTTCCAGGCCATGGCCACCTGATGTTTGAACAAAATAAAGGCGAGATCAATGAACCTATGCAAGTGCTTGTCCCCCTTCCTACGGCTGCAGAGCCCCAGCAGGCAGCAGTGGTGGCCGGCATGTGTCTGGGGTGGCGGGGCTGGGGGCCAGTGGGTAAGGGATTATAAAAAAAGAAAACTACACTTACCTCCTCGCAGCTCTCTCCCACATTGTCTCTCTTCCATCGACCAGATGCTCCCCTAAGCCAATCACAACTCTGGAATGCAGTGTTGTGATTGGTCTGAGCACCGTAGTTCGGTGCTTAGATGGAGACTGGGGGGCCGGGCATCTTCTCCACCCAAGCTGTAATGCAGCCTGGGTGGAGACCATGCTAAGGGCGCATGGCTGTTTGGCCATCCAAATACAGCGGTTCAAAGCATCATGCGCACATCAGTGTGCCCACCACTCCTCCCCTGCTCAGTGAGCAGAGCAGCCCGTCCTCATGCTGCTGCTGCAGGAACAAATACAATGATAATAACATCAATTTATTTTCGTTTTATTTTTTCTTTCCTTCACTGCTGCAATGCAGTGGAGTGAACGCATTAACGGAGAAGCCACCACTGGCAGGCAGGAGGAAGGCAGTGGAAGTGAGGGAATGTGTTGCAAAATCTGCCACCTTTGCGGTTACCGTTTGTCAAGTTGGTTGTAGTACCGGGCAGTCCCACACCATGTGGTAAGATCCTGCTTCCTGTTTGCATGCGTTGTAAACGGATACAATGTAAACACCTATATTCGCAGCACCGCTGGGGGGGGGGGGGGGAGGCTCCTCTTCCCCACCACACCAGGCCATGTGCAGCACACACTGGATAGTCTTATAGGTTAGGAACTGGCCTGCAATCAGACCGTAGGTATCCATAATGCCCTGAAAGGGCATAATGACCGCCTCAAGATAAAGGTCCCCTACCTACTCACTTCCTGACTCCCTCCAAAGATCCCTACTGTTGCTCCAAATCACCCCATGTAATTTCAAGTAGGTCCCAAACTGCAATTGCCAGTGAATACGGGAGGTGGGGACCCTTAGGGTGTACGAATCTGCGGCAACAAGCATGAGCCACCGCCACGTGGGTCATATTGGGCCGAGGACGGAGGTAAGAGTCAAACAGTCCAGGTGTAGATGCCCACGCTGTTCACCATCGCTCTGACAAGAGCTAGCTCTGGGCAGGCTGCATTATACAGCCAAGCCATAGGCCACTACCGATACGCTTCTGCGTAGTGAAATTCAAAATTGGGAGCCCCGAATCTGCCCTCCAGCAGCGGACACTGGATCATGGTCAGGGCAACACAGCAACTGTCGCCACTCAATATGAGTTGGAGTTGTTGTAGGCAATCAAGCATCTGGAAAAAAATCAGCGGAAGCACGATAGACTGTGCTGCAAAAAAATACAGCAACCTAGGCAGCACCAGCAGTTTGGATAAGGCCACCCTACCCAGTGGAGACATAGGTAATGATCGCCAAAAGGACATGGACCGGCGGATAGAGCCAAGAGCCATGTCAAGGTAACCCTCTCGAAGATCCCTCTGCTTGTGGTAAATCTGCACTCCCAGATATTTGAAGGAGTTGTAGCACCACTGGAGGCGCATACTCCTCATCTCAGTCCTATGTGATGCCGGTAGCGGCGCCAGGATGAATAAACAAGATTTGGGTCAGTTCATCCGCAGGCCTAAAGTGTCCCCAAAATTGTCAAGCAGGCTCATGAGATCAAGGAGAGCAGCCTTGACATCCTGGAGGTAATACAAGGCATCATCAATGTAACGCAATATGATCTGGTGGATGCCAAGCTCGGGGATACCCCCACAAATGTGCATTACCCCACAGGTGGCAAGCAAGATGATTGGGGACTGCGGTTAGCCCTGGCGGTTACTCCATTGAATGATAAATCTGTTTGTTATCATCTGGCCAGTCTTCACCCATGCAGATGAGTCTGTGTATAGAGTGCATACCCAATGAAGAAACCCAGGCCCAAACTGTCTGTAGGAAGCTGGCTCTGTATATACTATACCAAATAGAGGTATAGTGTGCACAGAGTCCCGGTGATCTCCAGAGGTATAGCAGAAGCTAAGTTAGATAATCACTAACAGCTCTCTTTGTGGTAGTGTGATCAAGCAGTTAAGCTTATCAGGAGGGTGTGTTAAGCATTTATTGTATTTACTCAATCAAGACTGAAGGCATACACTCAGAGACTGAATCCAGACTAATTGGGTAAGTATATAAAAAGTATACTAATTTTTAATTTCTAGAACCAAGCAGGACTTGGCACATGTAGGTAAAATATAGTCTTAATGACATTTTCAAAATTGGCACGATTGTATCGCTGGTGATGTTGACTGATACATGGCTTTGCATGTTGCGCAACTCTCTGACTGCTGCAATAAATGTAGAAGCTGACTCATTATATGCCTAAAACCCAATCAACACATTTAAATAAAACAAATGTTACCAAGAAGTCGATCGTGTTAATGTGGTTGGCTTCTTCAATCAGGTTCAGAACATCCCTCATGTCCGTGAGGAAGGATGGAGTCTTTGTCACAAGCGGTTGAAGAAAATGATTGCGGAATTTACTTAATTGTTATAGGAGGGGCCCAATCCCCAACACTATTGGTCTGCCAGGTGGCGGTTTCCCCTTTATGTATTTTTGGCAGAATGTAGAAGTATTGTGTCTTAGGGAACCCAATGACTAGGAGCTCTGCCTCATTCTTCATGGCCCACCCCTGGCTTTCAGCTCCCATGACCAATGTCTGAATCCTAGTGGTTAGCCTCTCAGTGGAGTCAGTATTGAGTCAGTGGGTATACCTAATATCTGCAAGTTGTCGTAGGAACTTATTGTTATAGTTAGCGGTGGCCCTAATGACAGTGGCACTACCCTTGTCGTTGGCTTAAAAGTGATTGATGGGTGATTGCCTAATGTCAAACAGAGAACTGGATGCAATGCGGACATGTTACAGAAGGGTGTTTGGGGATTAGACTCTTCTACCTCCTTGAGCGGAGCTTGTTTGAAGGTAAGTATTTCATGGGAGTCATCCCTACTGATGTAGTGAATGTGGAAGGATTGCGTAACCCTGAACCACCAGTTTTTAGCATTACTTTACCCTAGAAAAAGGCCCAGAGTTTGATTTTCCGGAAAGATTTGTGGAAGTCACTTGCATGCAGGAACTTGTCCTCTCTAGGAGTCCGGACAAAATCTAGACACTTATGAAGAACAATGCTCTCCTCTGGTGTGATTACTCGGGGGACAACTTGACTTTAGTTGTTTTGCTTGTTTGGCTCCAGTTCAGCATTTGTGGTTTCGGCTGTTGCCACTGGACCCATTTTTGTCCCCCCTTTACTTCCTCTGCCCCAGCTTCTGTTTAAAAAAAGTGGATGAGTGTAGTATTGAGGGAAGTGTGGGTGAGGTGCTTGAGGGAACATGTGAAATTTGGGAGGCCACATTGGTTGATGTCCTGGGGAGGGAGCCATCAGGTACCCATAGATAGGGAGTTGTGGTGCACCTTGTTGACTGCCTCTGCTGCCCCAAATGTCTGTACCTGCCAAACTAGTAAAGGAGGACTGTTTCCTGCATTGTGTGGTGCCTCCCTTGTCCGATGAGGTGTCCCCTCTTGTTGCTTGACAGTCCATTCTTATGTAGGGGTAAACCTTTTCATTCTCGAATTCCTTCTATAGTTTGGAAATTTTCTGTTGCATCAGATAATCCTTTTGTTCACTTATCTCTGAATTAATCTCGGGTAGTCGAATTTTGAATGCTGTGATGTGAATGCTGTGATGTGGATGTTTGTTTTGAGGGCATTCTCCACAATGGTGATTCTGACAATCGGCCCATAAGAGACCCGTTTGGCTGTGTTGATTATCAGAATCAACCAATCACAGGTGCACGTCCATGACATTTGGGACCACTTGCGCCTAATGATGATGTCATCAAGAAAAATACGGCGTGCAGTCGTTACTAGTAAGCCATTGGGTGCGATATTGGTCCTGATATAAACCGTTGTGAATGCTCCATGAACCGCAATCTGTCGGTTGGGACAGGGAGCGAGTCTGATCAACTGTATCAGGGCATTTGCCACGAAATATGCAAAATTTGCAGATTGAACAAATAATTTTGATTCTAGTCAAACTAGATTAAAATAATACTTTCAGAGAATGTTCCACACAATTTGCATTTTTTGCTGGATAAGTTAAAACAAAACCTAGCTGCATAATCTGGTTCTCCATTCTGCATATTCTTCTTAGTGGTGACAGTAGTAAAGCTCTGCAGAGTGGTTTTGGGTCTGTCATTAACAGTGCTCTATGAAATGTGGGGTTTGACCTATTTTTGCGTTAAAGACACAAATGCTCAGTGAACAAAAAATGTGTGTCTACCATGTTCTTTGAAACATGCATGGTTTTTGCAGTGTCACAGGAGTCTTTTGGGGTTCTTTCTGTTGATTTCTCAAGACACTATTGAAATGTGTGTATCTGAGGGAAAAACAGTAAAATGATTATTTTCCTTTGGTAGGAAAATGCCCGCATTGCTATCTTGGAATCAGGAAGTTTAAGGATTCATAAGGTTCAAAGAGAAGATGAAGGGCAGTATCGATGTGTGGCCAAGAACAGCCTTGGGACTGCGTATTCCAAACCTGCTGTGCTGGAAGTGGATGGTAGGTGTTTCAGATACTGGATATCTTTTCCATTTGGATATTCAAAATGAGATCGTTTTTATGCTTTTAAATGTCACTAAAAGGTGAGGGAATTGTTTTTGTTTCTTCAGAGTACAGTTATGACCCTAGAATATACCAGATACTCAAGGTAGTGGTCTAGTTAATCTACAAACGAAGGGCCTCATTCACAAACCTCTCCTAAAATGTTCCCAACAATTTCACGAGATATCTATCAGGGAATTCACAAAAAACCCAAATAAAAATTTTAGATTTCTCAATGAGAACCCTAATTTTAAACTCAATATCTAAGAGTTAGTTGTTTGATGTCAGGAACTTCGATGGAAGCAATTCCGACATGAGCCCAGCTCTCTCTTCAGTGTTGTAAATGATGAGGTGGTAGAGATAAACACAGTGGGCAGAATGCGGAATGAGATGACAGAACACAGTAGCTTGCATGACTGTTTAGATCTCAGTAGGCAGCTCAGTATCATCATAGAAACCCTGCTCTTGTATGATGGCATTCAGCAGGCCATTTTAAACTGTATGGGAACCCTGCCACCTATACAGCTTTGTACTGGCATTACATAAGTACTCAGACTGGAAATACACCAAATATAGGCAGGTCATAATTCCAGTTGATTTGACGCTTACTGGCACCCCCATCAGTGTGGCTGTGATGATCGCTGAGGAAGAACAGGAGACATCGCATGCAACCACAGTGAGATAACTGCTTCAGCCTGGCCATGAAGTGCCAAATGAAAGCCTTGTCAAGGACGTCTTTCAGAAAAGCTCTATTGTCTTTGGATTCCTTAACAGTAAGGGTATAAATTCTGCAGTGAGGGATTGTAGACCCTGGATTTAGATCAGTGGTACCATGTAGTCTCAATGTTGAGTAAGAGTGTCAGTCCCCTTCAAGCTACAGACATCCAGGAAGATTCAATATGTCTCTGGTAATCCTACGGGTGACACCTTTCCTTGTAGATGGGGGCCCAAGGTTGATTTCACTATTGGTCCTCTTAATTATCTGATTAGGGTTATTGAGCAACGTGGCTCCTAGAAGGATGGCAAACCCTGGAGCATAAATAAAATCACTCTGCAACTGTTCCAGCTGTCCAGGCTGAGCTACCATAATCAATGTTTCTGTTTCCTAAAGTTCATTTCCTATGGGTAGGTTAGCTTCTTTAACCCCCAAAATAAGTTTGTAATGTTTCTTAAGTGAATAGGAATGTTACATTGGTTTTGGAGAGCCTCCCCCATTAATACGCTAGGAGCCTTATAATCCACCAATGCTAGAGGGACACCAGAACATGCATCGGGAGGAAACAGACACAGCACAAATCAACAAGCCCTCAAAGGGTCAAAGAGGGAAGGACAGGAATCTGAAAAACTAGAAATGGGAAAACACAGACAGGAAGTATTCTCTTCAGCAGGTAGGACACTAGATCGCTAACCTACCTCTCTATCTGCCATTTTCCCATAATCCATAGACTTCAACCTCTGTCAGTAACCCTTTTGTCTGGGCGGAAATATGTCTGAAGCTGCATGACACAAGTTCCCTTCACCTCAAATGCCTTACAATTGATTAAATATATGTGCCTTTTTCCATATGGATTCTACTCCCACGTTATGTTCAAGGTTTCCTAATTTAGATTTTAAACATTGGATTGAATTGTCAACTACTATCAAATTCTCTTTGGATTTGGATATTGAATTAGAAATATCTTTGTGGCCTCTTTTATACGCATAAGACACATTTAACAAGGGTAAAACATCTTCCCAATACATGGTTTCTGTACAGTCACAGCTATTTGTTTTACAGTACTCTTTCTTCATCTCCCCTTTCCTGATCTCCCTGTTCCATTCTTCAGCAAAAATCCCGGTCTGTGCCACACACCGGAAGCCTGGAGTAACTTGTAATCATAAGCGTGGAAGGGTATACTCAGATGTGAGTCCCTTGCTCATTGCACCATCAGGATTCAAGCAAGCCGTGCCGAAGACGGCTGTAATGCCAGAAACCGGTCCCCGGAAGCTTTTTTCCTTCCCAGTATAAGAATTGGCTTGGTAGTTTGGTGTGCCCTGTTCCCATGATGCACTGGGCCAGGGACAGACTAATTTGCATATAGCCAGGTTCTGAGCTGGGATGGTGCAGTGAGCTAAAAAACGGTGATGGATCAAGCCCTGATCTGTTGACTGGGTATGAGTGTTCTGTTTAATTCAGATACTCTGTCCATCACCACCCCCTTTTCTGAATCGTTTTGTCCACCATAAGCGTGGAAGGGTATACTCAGATGTGAGTCCCTTACTCATTGCACCATCAGGATTCAAGCAAGCCGGGCCGAAGACGGCTGTAATGCCAGAAACCGGTCCCCGGAAGCTTGTTTCCTTCCCAGTATAAGAATTGGCTTGGTAGTTTGGAGTGCCCTGTTCCCATGATGCACTGGGCCAGGGACAGACTAATTTGCATATAGCCAAGTTCTGAGCTGGGATGGTGCAGTGAGCTAAAAAACGGTGATGGATCAAGCCCTGATCTGTTGACTGGGTATGAGTGTTCTGTTTAATTCAGATACTCTGTCCATCACCACCCCCTTTTCTGAATCGTTTTGCCCACCATAAGCGTGGAAGGGTATACTCAGATGTGAGTCCCTTGCTCATTGCACCATCAGGATTCAAGCAAGCCGGGCCGAAGACGGCTGTAATGCCAGAAACCGGTCCCCGGAAGCTTGTTTCCTTCCGAGTATAAGAATTGGCTTGGTAGTTTGGTGTGCCCTGTTCCCATGATGCACTGGGCCAGGGACAGACTAATTTGCATATAGCCAGGTTCTGAGCTGGGATGGTGCAGTGAGCTAAAAAACTGGGATTGATCAAGCCCTGATCTGTTGACTGGGTATGAGTGTTCTGTTTAATTCAGATACTCTGTCCATCACCACCCCCTTTTCTGAATCGTTTTGTCCACCATAAGCGTGGAAGGGTATACTCAGATGTGAGTCCCTTGCTCATTGCACCATCAGGATTCAAGCAAGCCGGGCCGAAGACGGCTGTATTGCCAGAAACCGGTCCCCGGAAGCTTGTTTCCTTCCCAGTATAAGAATTGGCTTGGTAGTTTGGTGTGCCCTGTTCCCATGATGCACTGGGCCAGGGACAGACTAATTTGCATATAGCCAGGTTCTGAGCTGGGATGGTGCAGTGAGCTAAAAAATGGTGATGGATCAAGCCCTGATCTGTTGACTGGGTATGAGTGTTCTGTTTAATTCAGATACTCTGTCCATCACCACCCCCTTTTCTGAATCGTTTTGTCCACCATAAGCGTGGAAGGGTATACTCAGATGTGAGTCCCTTGCTCATTGCACCATCAGGATTCAAGCAAGCTGGGCCGAAGACGGCTGTAATGCCAGAAACCGGTCCCCGGAAGCTTGTTTCCTTCCCAGTATAAGAATTGGCTTGGTAGTTTGGTGTGCCCTGTTCCCATGATGCACTGGGCCAAGGACAGACTAATTTGCATATAGCCAGGTTCTGAGCTGGGATGGTGCAGTGAGCTAAAAAGCGGTGATGGATCAAGCCCTGATCTGTTGACTGGGTATGAGTGTTCTGCTTAATTCAGATACTCTGTCCATCACTACCCCCTTTTCTGAATCGTTTTGTCCACCATAAGCGTGGAAGGGTATACTCAGATGTGAGTCCCTTGCTCATTGCACCATCAGGATTCAAGCAAGCCGGGCCAAAGACGGCTGTAATGCCAGAAACCGGTCCCCGGAAGCTTGTTTCCTTCCCAGTATAAGAATTGGGTTGGTAGTTTGGTGTGCCCTGTTCCCATGATGCACTGGGCCAGGGACAGACTAATTTGCATATAGCCAGGTTCTGAGCTGGGATGGTGCAGTGAGCTAAAAAACGGTGATGGATCAAGCCCTGATCTGTTGACTGGGTATGAGTGTTCTGTTTAATTCAGATACTCTGTCCATCACCACCCCCTTTTCTGAATCGTTTTGTCCACCATAAGCGTGGAAGGGTATACTCAGATGTGAGTCCCTTGCTCATTGCACCATCAGGATTCAAGCAAGCCGGGCCGAAGACTGCTGTAATGCCAGAAACCGGTCCCTGGAAGCTTGTTTCCTTCCCAGTATAAGAATTGGGTTGGTAGTTTGGTGTGCCCTGTTCCCATGATGCACTGGACCAGGGACAGACTAATTTGCATATAGCCAAGTTCTGAGCTGGGATGGTGCAGTGAGCTAAAAAACGGTGATGGATCAAGCCCTGATCTGTTGACTGGGTATGAGTGTTCTGTTTAATTCAGATACTCTGTCCATCACCACCCCCTTTTCTGAATCGTTTTGTCCACCATAAGTGTGGAAGGGTATACTCAGATGTGAGTCCCTTGCTCATTGCACCATCAGGATTCAAGCAAGCCGGGCCGAAGACGGCTGTAATGCCAGAAACCGGTCCCCGGAAGCTTGTTTCCTTCCGAGTATAAGAATTGGCTTGGTAGTTTGGTGTGCCCTGTTCCCATGATGCACTGGGCCAGGGACAGACTAATTTGCATATAGCCAAGTTCTGAGCTGGGATGGTGCAGTGATCTAAAAAACTGGGATCGATCAAGCCCTGATCTGTTGACTGGGTATGAGTGTTCTGTTTAATTCAGATACTCTGTCCATCACCACCCCCTTTTCTGAATCGTTTTGTCCACCATAAGCGTGGAAGGGTATACTCAGATGTGAGTCCCTTGCTCATTGCACCATCAGGATTCAAGCAAGCCGGGCCAAAGACGGCTGTATTGCTAGAAACCGGTCCCCGGAAGCTTGTTTCCTTCCCAGTATAAGAATTGGCTTGGTAGTTTGGTGTGCTCTGTTCCCATGATGCACTGGGCCAGGGACAGACTAATTTGCATATAGCCAGGTTCTGAGCTGGGATGGTGCAGTGAGCTAAAAAATGGTGATGGATCAAGCCCTGATCTGTTGACTGGGTATGAGTGTTCTGTTTAATTCAGATACTCTGTCCATCACCACCCCCTTTTCTGAATCGTTTTGTCCACCATAAGCGTGGAAGGGTATACTCAGATGTGAGTCCCTTGCTCATTGCACCATCAGGATTCAAGCAAGCTGGGCCGAAGACGGCTGTAATGCCAGAAACCGGTGTCCGGAAGCTTGTTCCTTCCCAGTATAAGAATTGGCTTGGTAGTTTGGTGTGCCCTGTTCCCATGATGCACTGGGCCAAGGACAGACTAATTTGCATATAGCCAGGTTCTGAGCTGGGATGGTGCAGTGAGCTAAAAAACGGTGATGGATCAAGCCCTGATCTGTTGACTGGGTATGAGTGTTCTGCTTAATTCAGATACTCTGTCCATCACCACCCCCTTTTCTGAATCGTTTTGTCCACCATAAGCGTGGAAGGGTATACTCAGATGTGAGTCCCTTGCTCATTGCACCATCAGGATTCAAGCAAGCCGGGCCAAAGACGGCTGTAATGCCAGAAACCGGTCCCCGGAAGCTTGTTTCCTTCCCAGTATAAGAATTGGGTTGGTAGTTTGGTGTGCCCTGTTCCCATGATGCACTGGGCCAGGGACAGACTAATTTGCATATAGCCAGGTTCTGAGCTGGGATGGTGCAGTGAGCTAAAAAACGGTGATGGATCAAGCCCTGATCTGTTGACTGGGTATGAGTGTTCTGTTTAATTCAGATACTCTGTCCATCACCACCCCCTTTTCTGAATCGTTTTGTCCACCATAAGCGTGGAAGGGTATACTCAGATGTGAGTCCCTTGCTCATTGCACCATCAGGATTCAAGCAAGCCGGGCCGAAGACGGCTGTAATGCCAAAAACCGGTCCCCGGAAGCTTGTTTCCTTCCCAGTATAAGAATTGGCTTGGTAGTTTGGTGTGCCCTGTTCCCATGATGCACTGGGCCAGGGACAGACTAATTTGCATATAGCCAGGTTCTGAGCTGGGATGGTGCAGTGAGCTAAAAAACGGTGATGGATCAAGCCCTGATCTGTTGACTGGGTATGAGTGTTCTGTTTAATTCAGATACTCTGTCCATCACCACCCCCTTTTCTGAATCGTTTTGTCCACCATAAGTGTGGAAGGGTATACTCAGATGTGAGTCCCTTGCTCATTGCACCATCAGGATTCAAGCAAGCCGGGCCGAAGTCGGCTGTAATGCCAGAAACCGGTCCCCGGAAGCTTGTTTCCTTCCGAGTATAAGAATTGGCTTGGTAGTTTGGTGTGCCCTGTTCCCATGATGCACTGGGCCAGGGACAGACTAATTTGCATATAGCCAAGTTCTGAGCTGGGATGGTGCAGTGAGCTAAAAAACTGGGATCGATCAAGCCCTGATCTGTTGACTGGGTATGAGTGTTCTGTTTAATTCAGATACTCTGTCCATCACCACCCCCTTTTCTGAATCGTTTTGTCCACCATAAGCATGGAAGGGTATACTCAGATGTGAGTCCCTTGCTCATTGCACCATCAGGATTCAAGCAAGCCGGGCCAAAGACGGCTGTATTGCCAGAAACCGGTCCCCGGAAGCTTGTTTCCTTCCCAGTATAAGAATTGGCTTGGTAGTTTGGTGTGCTCTGTTCCCATGATGCACTGGGCCAGGGACAGACTAATTTGCATATAGCCAGGTTCTGAGCTGGGATGGTGCAGTGAGCTAAAAAATGGTGATGGATCAAGCCCTGATCTGTTGACTGGGTATGAGTGTTCTGTTTAATTCAGATACTCTGTCCATCACCACCCCCTTTTCTGAATCGTTTTGTCCACCATAAGCGTGGAAGGGTATACTCAGATGTGAGTCCCTTGCTCATTGCACCATCAGGATTCAAGCAAGCTGGGCCGAAGACGGCTGTAATGCCAGAAACCGGTGCCCGGAAGCTTGTTCCTTCCCAGTATAAGAATTGGCTTGGTAGTTTGGTGTGCCCTGTTCCCATGATGCACTGGGCCAAGGACAGACTAATTTGCATATAGCCAGGTTCTGAGCTGGGATGGTGCAGTGAGCTAAAAAACGGTGATGGATCAAGCCCTGATCTGTTGACTGGGTATGAGTGTTCTGCTTAATTCAGATACTCTGTCCATCACCACCCCCTTTTCTGAATCGTTTTGTCCACCATAAGCGTGGAAGGGTATACTCAGATGTGAGTCCCTTGCTCATTGCACCATCAGGATTCAAGCAAGCCGGGCCAAAGACGGCTGTAATGCCAGAAACCGGTCCCCGGAAGCTTGTTTCCTTCCCAGTATAAGAATTGGGTTGGTAGTTTGGTGTGCCCTGTTCCCATGATGCACTGGGCCAGGGACAGACTAATTTGCATATAGCCAGGTTCTGAGCTGGGATGGTGCAGTGAGCTAAAAAACGGTGATGGATCAAGCCCTGATCTGTTGACTGGGTATGAGTGTTCTGTTTAATTCAGATACTCTGTCCATCACCACCCCCTTTTCTGAATCGTTTTGTCCACCATAAGCGTGGAAGGGTATACTCAGATGTGAGTCCCTTGCTCATTGCACCATCAGGATTCAAGCAAGCCGGGCCGAAGACGGCTGTAATGCCAAAAACCGGTCCCCGGAAGCTTGTTTCCTTCCCAGTATAAGAATTGGCTTGGTAGTTTGGTGTGCCCTGTTCCCATGATGCACTGGGCCAGGGACAGACTAATTTCCATATAGCCAGGTTCTGAGCTGGGATGGTGCAGTGAGCTAAAAAACAGTGATGGATCAAGCCCTGATCTGTTGACTGGGTATGAGTGTTCTGTTTAATTCAGATACTCCACCCCCTTTTCTGAATCGAGATGTCTATGATGCCACTCAGATCCCTATGGTGAAAAACATCCGCTTTATTCACAGTTACTCAAGTAATAGTTTGCATATTGCTGTATTGACCCCACCACCCTTGGGCTGAACAGCGCAGGAGTAGATGAATCATAGGGAAGTCATGCACAATATGGCCTCACTCACTCATCCATATTACGCCTTAATACATTAATATAAACATTTATACTTGAGGGCCAAATCACAAAGTGCATTTTGTACTATAAAAAATACTACTAAAGTAGTACTACTCACATATTAGCCAACCTATACTTGCATACTTCGGCCTCTACTATTTGTTTCCATACCAAGATCTCCCTCCCAGTGCTGGAAATCTCCACACACATATGTATACAATTTAGTGATAAATGTTGGAGGTTGATTGGCTGGCAAATGTAAATTGATACTTGTATAGCGCACTACTCACCCGCAAGGGTCTCAAGGCGCTTGTACGAATACCACTGTGGAACCCATCCCCGCTTTCCCTGTGAGGCGTCCACTCCTGGGCACCCCCAAGGTGGAGGCTAGGCATCCTTAGCGTTGTGGGGGCCGTTGTGGAGATTAAGCAAGCTATTGCCCAGAGTTGCAGAGTGGGACTCCATGATTGGAATAGGCACCGAGGTGAGAATTATCAGGTCCGTAGAATTTTGAGCCCAAGACCCGCCGAGGCGGGGAATTGAACCCTGGTACCGGGCTAGACCTCTGCATCAGGGTCTGCCACTCTAATCATTGAGCCACACTTCTCCACAAATGAGGAACAATTACTACTAAGGGCCAGATGTAGGTGGCCCATTACCGGTCTGTACCGGCCGAAATTAATGAATTTCGGCCGTTACCGACCGGTAATAGGCTTTTCTTATGTAGGGGTCTGAAATTAAGGATTCAGTAATTTACCGAATCGGTAATTTAAGGAATCTGTAAATTACCGATTTCTTAAAGACCAATTCGGTAAATTACCGAATACCTAATGTAGGGAGCACTTAAATGAGTGCTTATCCCATGTTAGGCTTCGTTATTTACCACCAACTACAAGTTGGTGGTAAATAATGGAAAAAAAAGCAATTTACTGCAAATTGCTTCAGTGCCATGTTGCAGACATACATGCCCTTAGGGCATGTATGTCTGCAAAATGTGCACCCATAAACAACTGAGGGGTACAACAGGGTGTCAAAGTGACACTCTGCCACCCTTCAATGTTTTTCCCCTTTTACCGAATCGGTATTTACCGATTCAGTAATTGACATTCATTCCTTTGGGCCTCCGGGCCCATAGGAATGAATGGCAATTACCTAATCTGTAAATACCGATTCGGTAAATACCGAATCGTTAAGATTCGGTCATTTTTACTGAATTTTTAGCTACATAGCATTTACCGATTCATAAATACCGAATCAGTAAAATTTGGTATTTACGAATCGGTAAATACTATTTACCTACATCTAGCCCTAAATGTGAGGAATGTAAGGAGATTTAAGGAGGGGTTTAGAGCGGTACATGCTAGTACAAAACAAACACCGAGATGTGAGTAATACCATTGCTATTCACAAATTACACGTATATATTTGTTGCAGCTCTAAAGATGTAAAAACAGGTGTTAATGTTCTACAGGCCTGAGTAACTCAAGCACCACACATGGCCACGCATGGGTATTGTAACACACTTCCATAGAAAACTATGGAGGCAGGGACATAAGATGAAACCCTATAGGAACTAATGTGAAATTAATGACATATGTTGCCTTTCAAATTATATATTTTTAATGTTGAGAAATTATATATAATTCTGAATTAATCATTTTCACGTAAATAATAAATGTAATTACAAAATTAATTAATCTGTTAAATATGCAATAAAGAAATTCAAATTTTTTAGATTAACGCAATATTTAACAAAATGTGCTACATATTAAATAGGCAGGAACATGTTAGAGTGGGCAATGTTTTTTATTATATTTTTTAAATGTATTATTTATGGATTCAATTGAAAGATTTACATTAACTATTATATCTTAATAATACACATTTAATTTGAGTTAATGTACCATAGTTTAATCTTTTAATTTCTAGATTGCAAATATATAAAATACATTTGCATATATATTAGCCATTAAAATATTTGTAAAATGTTTTTAATGAATAATTTATTTAAAAATTGCCCCTTGTACTTCATCCTAGAGAGATTATGCACAACAGTGGTGGTGATTTCCTCCAACATGTGCAAAATTACTAGTAGTAACCTCACAAATCTTTTTGAAGAAGACTACGCTCCCTCATTTTAATTAGTGGAGACTTGTAAGTCCACACCTGGGGTAAAAGTACACTTAGGAATGGTGAATAACAAAAAAGTGTATGATTACAACTAGCTGAAGTAGTACCTATTTGACAGTAAATATACACATGTATAGTTCTTTGTTGAAAGACCTGTAAGTTATCTTTGGGTTTACATTTTTCTAGTTGCAAATTACATTGAGTATCATTGATTTTTAGGATGCATTCTCGTTGTAAACTTTGAAATAATATGTATGCAGTTGAAATTAGCTTAATATAGGATTTAAAAGTGTGTTTCTTAACATGTTTTAGTTAGGTCACAATTTTTTAAAATCTTCCATAGTAGTTAAATGGATGCCGTTTTTAGGTTTCGCTAGAGTCAGCGAATGCGCTAGTCTAGCGAGCCATTTAGTAAGCGGGTTTTTCAAGTGCTACCTTGCCAGCCACCAGCTTGCTATTACGAGCACAAGCGCGCTTGACATGCACAGCACTTTTTCCAATCGTGCGCGTGCACCACTCGCGTCACCACTCGAGTTTTTTTTAATTCATTTTTGCACGCGCGCACACAACTCTTGGTCGCGGCCAATGCCCCACCACCGAGGAGAAGTACTGAGTTGGTGAGTGAGTGGGACACGCTCTGCCCAGCACCTACCATGTCCTATCTTTCACATACACTGCACCCTGCCTATCATAGGGGTGCCTTACATGTAAGAAAAGGGAAGGTGAGGCCTGGCCAGTGGGTGCACTTGCCAGGCCAAAAAAGAGGCAGTGTAGTGAGGTCATGGGATTAACTGCAGACATTGCTTAGTTACCATTAGTTTGTATATGCTTGGCAGCCATCCTTTTCCAGCTTTTGCACGCGTTACTACATGGCTATATTCTCGTGGATAGACTGCTGGTGCATCCTCACATGAGAACTGTCTGCCTTTCACATATTTAGCTGTACACTGTGCTCCTCGTCTGCACAGCGTGTTCAAGGTCCAAAAACAATGTATGCTGTTGATTCACTTTGGCCAATCCCACGCCCATAGACACAACATAAAACACAGCTGCGCTACTGAAAGTCGGGTGCTTTTAATATGGCATTGCATGCATGAAATGGCACTTGTAGAGATTCATTTCAACGAAGAAGAGCTGTGCTTGTCCTGAAATGAAATTCCTTGCATCTAAACTTGGAGGAATGGGGTTCCCCTGACAAAGCCTAGAGGTCTTCTAGAATTATAATAAACTAGCGTTATAGCACGGGGAGAGTGGTAAGGCGCTGTAGTTCTGTTTCAACTATCATTATTATATGATTTTCCATTTTGTGCTTTATGAAATTGTAACCATGCTGATTATATTGTTCTTATGCATTTTGCATCTAGTATTGGCTTGGGTACTGCATTATAGAGCACGTTAGCTAGTCGGATTAGGGTTCTGGGCACCGAGATTGGTTTTATGGTACACCACTACACCCCAGGTCCTGGTTTCCTGCACATAGTTCTGTGTATGTGCAGAATCCCTGCAACAGCAGAATTCTTTTTGACAGCTAGTCGAAAAACACTGTACTTCTACACACTCCCGAAAATCCACAAGAACAGGACTCCTCCACTGACCCCCAACTCCTCCAAACACCCCATAGTGTCAGGAATAGGTTCCCTATTGAAGCCTCAGTCCCGTTTTTAGAATGTATACCTGAGACCATTGGTACAAAGTACTTCCACGTACTTGAAGGACACAAAATACTTGTTAGGTCTATTGAAAGACATTGAGTATGATCCAGATAGGAACACACTACTAAGTTTGGATGTTGAAAGCCTATATACAAGCCTCACACAGGAGGACACGCTGAAAGTCTTTCAGGAAGCCCTGGAACTAGGGGAAAGGAAACACAACACACCGAAGGAGATCATCCTTGAATGTGCCCGTCTGGTACTAATCAAGAACTACTTTGAGTATGAAGGAACACTTTACAAACAGACATTTGGAACTTCCATGGGAAGTACTTTTGCCCCAAGTGTGACAGGATCATATGTATATAACTTTGAAACCAAATACATCCCACATGACGACAATCTGTATAAGCAGAACATAGTTCTGTGGAGGCGGTATATAGATGATATCCTCATCATTTGGGAGGGAGATGATAATTCCATTATAACTTATCTTGGGTCAATTACTGTGACAATCTTAAATTGACCCACACAGTGAATAGAGAATCAATCATGTTCCTGGACCTAATAAGTGAACTGCAGGAAACTGTGCAATTTCAATCTCCAGGCTAAGGCACTGGCAGAAAAGTTGCGGGATCGCAACTACCCTGAAAGGCTGATAAAACACACACATAAACAGGCAAAAAAACAAAACAGAGAGGCACTTTTTTAGAGTCACACATGTGACAATACTACTATCCCAATCACCTGTGTCACTACCTGTAACACAATTTCCAACTGTGTAAAAAAAAGTGATTAACTATCACTGGGAAATACTCCAAACAGGCAAACTGAGATAGGAAAAACACTTTTCTTCTTCAAAATGGCAAGAGGCCTGAAGAATAACCTAGTATTGACTCACCTGAACAAAGCTCTGAAACCTAAACCACTGTACTGGACGCTAGAGGATTACCCAACATCATAGGATATTACGCATGTGAGAACTGTAGGTTTTGGAAAAACAAGTAGGAGAGTAAGGAGTTGCGTCTGTAGTCGTCGGACGGGGAATACTCCTGATTCCCTGGGTCAAGGTATGAAAAAACAAAATGAAGGAGTACTACCCGATGAGGGTAAATGAAGGCTTTTTGTTTAGACAGAAGGAAATATTATTCCTTTGTTAGGAAACCCCTCACTCACCACCTGGTGGTGACTTGCTTCATCATCGGGGCCCACCCAAGTGACCTAGCGTCACTTGGGTGTGCTACAACACCTGCAACTGCAGTGGAGCTGGTTGTGAGATGTGGGGTGCAAACAAAAATGTGTAAGTGTTAAAAATTGTCCTGGTAGTCTTCTATTTATGATTTAATAAAAAAGTAACTGGACAAAGGTTAAAAATCAAAGCTGAGATAGTAGTAGGGAAGTTACGGCCTACTTATCTCTGTGTTATGTGATGGTCGACATGTTTCTACCATGAGGGGAAAATTCCCCGGTATGCATCAGGAGTACTCCCAAGCAGCGAGCACGGCGAAATAGGTGACCCGCCAGATCCCGCCCGTACAAACTAGTATGTTGTGTCCGGCATAGCGCCCTGCCCCTGCCTGATGCAGCTCGATTCGAGCGCCAGCATTGTTTTTGCAGCACCCTAAATTTTAGGTGTGCGTTCCAGAAGTTTATATTTTTTTCTTCTGATGCCCAAGGATTTAGGACTGGGTGTGTCTTTTAGGGGGCACATACCACCCACTTCCTTGTTTTGGTCCTGATGAATACCGGGGAATTTTCCCCTCATGGTAGAAACATGTCGACCATCACATAACACAGAGATAAGTAGGCCGTAACTTCCCTACTACTATCTCAGCTTTGATTTTTAACCTTTGTCCAGTTACTTTTTTATTAAATCATAAATAGAAGACTACCAGGACAATTTTTAACACTTACACATTTTTGTTTGCACCCCACATCTCACAACCAGCTCCACTGCAGTTGCAGGTGTTGTAGCACACCCAAGTGACGCTAGGTCACTTGGGTGGGCCCCGATGATGAAGCAAGTCACCACCAGGTGGTGAGTGAGGGGTTTCCTAACAAAGGAATAATATTTCCTTCTGTCTAAACAAAAAGCCTTCATTTACCCTCATCGGGTAGTACTCCTTCATTTTGTTTTTTCAGAACTGTAGGTTTGCCACCTGAACTCCACCACAAAGTCTATGAACCTAGAACCGGGGTGAGTGAAGACAATCAGGAAATACACAAACTGCAACACCACAAATGTAGCCTACTTAATACCCTGCCCATGCAGTCTCCAATATGTTGGCTTGACAACAAGAAACATAAAGACACAAATTGGGGAACATCGCAGTAATATAAAGTGCAAAAGGAACACAACAAAAATTACAGATAAATTCCACAGAGAGGGCCATACTACCAACGATATGAAATGGGTTCTCATCAACACATAAAGACAGTTGTTTGGAAAATAACAATGCAGGATTTTCCGGCTATCAACATACAAAAACGGGCTGAATGATAATAAGCCATGGAATACTATGCAGTTACGAACATTAACTACCATCACCATGTATAACTTTAACTGCTGAACAGAATGCTTTATGAGAATTTGGCGCTCTAACCTCTGACTACCAATTTGCTTTCTAATATCTCAGCCTTTGACTATATAACAAAATGTTGTGAGCAGCCTCATAATAACTCAGCACTCTAGCCTCTGACTACTAATGTGCTTTATAATAACTTAGCACTCTAGCCTCTGACTAAAAAGAAATGTTGTGAGGAATTTCTAGCCCTCCTCTAGTTCAAAATAGAACTTTGATAACTGCACCATAAAAAGAGGGTATTTTAATAACCACAGCACTGTCTAACTAGGGCAAATTGGTGTGTGTCATGTTTTTGTCACTCTAATTTTTAAACCCAGCAATATTCCTCTTGGAATTGTAATAGGCGATGACACTTTTCTGATGATGATGGGCAGGTTCTGAATTAGAAATCAATCAATGTGCCACGATCACGTTCACTTTTCCAGTGTGAGAGTGACTTTCATCGCACACGCTGGCAATAGCCAAGGATGCTGCATGGTGCACAATGTAACGGAAACACCCAAATCCACGTGAAGGCACCTGGAAGTTCTGCACCACGCTACCGACTAACAGTAATTAGCCAGGCGCGGCTTGGGTGCAAGTAACAGATGGAGCTCTAGAGGACTGAAGTAAGTGAATAAGCGGGCGATCACCCTTGACGAAGTAAGTGTGAGCTGGGGGGTAGACAATAAGGATACCATGTTAAAACCTTAGGAGATCGTGGCATGGCATAATTCTCCTTATGATTCCTACAATGTGTGACTACAGGGCTCGCCACCTTAGAACCTCTATGTTGTGAGGAAATTCTGAACAGCAAGTATAATTATTTTCCCTTAAAAAATTTAAAAATGCACAATATTTGTTGCATCACTTTTTAGTAATGTGTTTATTGGCACTTTAAGTCTGATCACTGTAAGCCTTTCCATCTCATGCGATGCATGTTTCTAATACATTGCACTGCCAATGAATCACATAAACGCAGTTCTTGTAAAACACATTACGCTGCCAATACAACAAGTATGTCAACACTATGCAGGAAGACGCCTTCATTCTGGACTAGTCTGTAATGGTAATCTTCTCATGGCATGAATACCAACGCAGTGGCAGTTAGCAGTATTTACTGTGAGTTACTTCAGGGGTAACGTTGATTCCATCACACCTGGAACTCAACACATGATGTAAGCACTTTGGAAGTGCTATGCCTACGCTCCCTTGACTGATCTGCTACCGTATTTATATGATGTATTTCTCGTTTTATATTCAACTCAAACTCAAGAGGAGTAGCACAGACAAATCGTAAGTCAGGAGCTGTGAAATGTAGACCATATGTCTTAGCGTGCATGTGACAGTGGTCCTGAAGAACGCCATACTGACCCAGGGGGCATTGAAATATTATGGCTGAAACATGTTGACCAAGGATGTGAGAGTTCATTACTTTCTTGAAGCACATCCACCATTTTTTTTAAACTTGCCTAAAGTCACCATCATTTAACACACCTGTATAGGTTGGTAACCTGAAGGCAATTTTAAATCACCTTTTTCCTCATATGAGAATCACAAAAAAGCTCAGCTGTGATCAGCTTGATGCACTAGTTGTTTCGGGTGGGAACCTAATGATGAAGCCTGCCACTAACCAGGTTAGTGGGTGGGAGTTCTTTAAAAAAAAAAAAAGAATTTTATAACAAGCTGTGTTATCAGGTTGTTTTACTACCGGCTGAGCTACGACAGGCTGAGTCATTGGCAATGGTCTAGTAATTTGATTTACATTTGGATCAAGAGGGGTTGTAGCCACTGTAACATTATTGGTTGTCGTTCTATTAGTATCTGTCACAGGATCAACATACGTTGGCGAATATGCAGCCAGTAATTTGTCCAAAATGTCATCTCCTGAAGCAGTATCAGTATCTGATTTTGTTTCTTCCTTAGTCTCTAGCCTTTTTTAATTTCTCTGGTTTTTCAGAAGTCTAATTTTTCTCATTTGTAATTGCAGGGTATAATCTGGTTCACACCACTATTCCCTTTCTCCATTCCTGCTGTTTGCCATCTCATATAGCATCGGCATAATATTTCCCAGCATTGTTCATTTTTTATATTTCTCTCTCTATCACAAGCCATTTTATCCCAATCACTTAAGGTTTCAAATTGTGTAGGTCTATGAGGTGGTTTCATATCACAAAGTATCTAAATTCGAATGCTCCCCATCTTGGAAAACTCAATGTATCTGCTTTCTCTGTGATCTTGCACCATTGACAAAGCAATATAGATGTGTGTAACCCTCCCTCAATCATCATGTGGTAAGCAAGTGTACCCTCAGGAGGTGCCTCGTAAGTAAGTAAACGTTTCCTAAAGTGCACGAATTCCGAGGCATCTTGGCATTAGCGTCATACAGCCGAGCTGACAAAGAATAGAGCCCTACTTAATGATAGAGATGTAGAGCGATTTCCTCAAAGATTTCCTATAAATAACCCAATTTGTTTGAGATATCATGGGATAGGGTATAGAGTTCCAAAGCTTACAAGCTAAATAGGAAAAGCTTCTACCTCCCCAATTAGCCTTCTTTATTTTAGGAATGACCACTAATTTAGTTGCAGATGATCTTAGGTCAAGAATAAGAGCATGCCATTTGATGGACCTCTGAAAGTAGGGAGGGCCAGTTCCATGCAGTGCTTCGTGGACTATGCACAAAGCCTAAAATTCGACACTTTCACAAACAGGCAACCGGTGAAGTTCACAAATACTTTTCAAAATGGGGCTGAATTTTGGGAATGTTTAAAAGCAGGTGGGTTGCCATATTTTGCAATGATTGAAGTTTAGATTGAAAGTGTTTATGCATATGGCTGGGTCCAAACTGGGGTGGCATAGTGAGCAAAAGAACAATGGATTCAACTCAGATCTCTTGACTGGGGGAATGAGAGGTTGAAAAGTTTCAGCACTCCATCCATCATCTTGTTGTGTTTGCTGTGTTCACCCTAAGTGGCCATGGGTAGGCCCAGACGTGGGTCCCTTGCTCGCTGTGCTACTGGACTCAAGCTAGCCTGGCTGATGAGGGGTGATGCCCCAAAACCGGTCCCAGGATGCTTGTTTTTTTCCAGGGAGGACCTGGCCTGGCGGTTTGGGCTGGACAGCTCCCATGAGGAGCAGGGCCAAGACTGATTTGCATATGGCTGGGTCTAAACTGAGGTTGTATGGTGCGCAAAAGAATGGATTTAACCCAAATCGCTTGACTGAGCGTGAATGTTTGATTTGTTCCACATTCCGGCCATCATTTGAGTGTCCTTTGTGTTTATGAATTCCCAGGTCTTCACCTTCATGAACAGCAATGTACCAGTGACGTGGTTGCCGGGATGAAGTTGCGTTGTGTACTTAGACGCCGCCGCTGTGTGCTGACGTCAGTTCTTTCTTTTTCCATGCCAGCCAGTGCAGAGAGTTCTCCCCTTAGTCACTTTTTGACCAACCCTTTTTTGACTTTTATCGACATCTTTTTGAGTCTTCGACTCCTGGTGCACAAGGGATGTCCAGCCGTTGGCCCGGTTTCAAGCCCTGTCACTCCTGTCACAAGTCAAGCTTTGACTGCCGACTCCAGACCCGGCAGTCCGCTCCGCGCCGTTCGATGTCACGGTCGAGAGAAAGGTTGCGGGACCGGTCGCAGAGTCACCACCATTTGTCCTCGAAGTCTTTGCACTCCTCGGGTAAGTCAAAGCACAAGAAGAAGGCAAAAAAGCATTGTCGTTCTTCGCCTTCTCTCCATCCATTGATGCGGGACCCGGAGAGTCGCTCTCCGTATCCTTTTTCGAAGCCTGTCGGGATGGCTCTGCGATCCCTACCTTTTCCTGGAACCAGAGCGTCCCCTGCCCAGCTTTGTGCATTTTACGAAGCGCTGCACAGCAACTTTGGGCAGCTCACCTCTGCTGGCTTGCCTTTGTGCCAGATGAACTCGCTTGGGGCCTGGGGCAATGCTGGCGGGTCCGGCCTCGGCGCTGCAGTGGCCCCAAGGATCCAGGCCTGGATCTGGATCGGCATTGGTCGACCTAACGGTACCTTCCCCGGCGCTGATTCTGTCATATAG